>NW_007246588.1:4096-8148 GCF_000164805.1 Carlito syrichta
AAGAACCACCTCCAACCTACAGTGCAACTTCAGAATTGAATAAAGTAAGAGGACATACATAAAGAATAGAAGATTGAACAAACAGAAGTAAAACCATTCCCTTTACCCCTGATTAACAGAATTAAAGAAGACGGTGACATGGAAGGAAGGAAAAAGTAGGGAGGGGGAAAAACCGCACAAATGAAGAAAAACCAAAAGAAGAATATAGGTCTTACACAGAACCCTGGGAAATCAGACACTGAGAAAACAGATTCTGGAACACAGACAATGAAGAGTCCCCAGAATGACTGGTTACATGCAACAAACCCAGACATCAAGACATTAATGGAGAGAATTTAAAAAATTGAGGAGAGACAGGAAGAAAATAGGAAGGAGCTGTTGTCAGAAATGACAGCAGTAAAGAATACTGTGATGGAAATGAGCAACAGACTAATAAGCATGGAAAGCAGAATCAGCCAAGCAGAAGACAGAATCTCAGAACTCGAAGACCAAAACACAGAACTAGCCCAAACTGTCAAAAGCATAGAAAAGAGGCTCAAAAAGACAGAACAAAACCTGCAAGAGATGAATGATCACTTCAAGAGACCAAACCTAAGAATAATCACTTCAAGAGACCAAACCTAAGAATAATTGGGCTTCCTGAGTCAGAAAGAGAAACAGAAGCCACACTGGAACAAACATTTCATGAAATCATTCAAGAAAATTTCCCTCATCTCCTTAAGGATGAAAAAATACAAACACAAGTGATTCAGAGAACCCCTGCAAGACAACAAACAAGAAGACCAACTCCCAGACACATAATAATTCTTCTAAACAAAGTAGCTATGAAAGGAAAAATTCTAAAGGCAGCAAGAGAAAAAGGCCAGACTACCTACCAGGGAAAACCAATTAGAATAGCAGCAGATTTATCCACAGAAATCCTTCAGGCTAGGAGAGCCTAGAGTCCTATCTTCAAAGTTCTAAAAGAGAAACAATTTCAACCAAGAATAACCTACCCAGCCAAACTAAGCTTCATTAGTGAAGGAGAATTGAAATCTTTTTCAGACATCCAATCCCTAAGAACCTACGCAGCCACCAGACCACCCCTACAAGAAACACTTAAGAAAGTACTGAACACAGAAGAAAAAGAAAAAAAAGAACAACAGCATTCTTCACAAGAGTACAGGCAAAAGATTAAAAACACACATGAACCAACTCCAAAACCCAAAGAAAGACAACAAATAAACAGGAACAACTCTGTAAGAACTTTATGACAGGGATCAACTCTTGCATTTCAATTATTAGCCTAAATGTGAATGGATTAAATGCACCACTGAAAAGACATAGAATGGCAAAATGGATAAAATATCATCAGGCAACAATCTATTGCCTTCAAGAGACTCACCTCACTAGAAAGGACATCCACAGACTCAAAGTAAGAGGATGGGAAACAAACTTTCAGGCTAACGGAATACAAAAGAAAGGAGGAGTAGCGATCTTAATTTCAGACAAAATACCCTTCAAGCTATTAAAAATCAAAAAAGATACAGAAGGCCACTACATAATGATAAAAGGCTCAATCCATCAACAAGAAATATCTATCTTAAACATATATGCACCCAACATAGGTGCACCAACTTTCATAAAGCAACTTCTTGGAAAACTAAAGAAAGATATTGACTCTAACACTATCATAACTGGGGACTTTAATACTCCACTCACAACCCTAGACACATCATCAGGACAAAAAATCAGCAAGGAGATCCAGAACCTCAATGTGACTTTGAACCAAATGGACTTAATTGATAACTACAGAACACTCCATCCAAAGACCATAGAATACACATTCTACTCATCACCACATGGAACATTCTAAGATCGACCACATACTCGGTCATAAATCAAGCATAAGCAAATTTGAAAGGACCGAAATTCTACCAAACACCTTCTCGGACCACAGTGGAATAAAAATAAACATTGACACCAACAAAGTCCCCCCAAAACCCACAAAGACATGGACACTAAACAGCATGATGCTAAACAACTCCTGGGTCAACGACGAAATCAAAACAGGGATCAAAAGATACCTGGAAACAAATGAAAATGAAGAAACATCTTACCAAAATCTCTGGGATGCCGTGAAAGCTGTAGGAAGAGGGGAATTTATATCCCTACAAACACACATGAAGAGAATGGAAGGAACAGAAATTCACAACCTAACAAGCCACCTAAAGAAGCTGGAAAAGCAAGACCACAAAAACCCTAATTTCAGCAGAAGAATTCAGATCACCAAAATAAAAGCCCAAATCCAGGACATAGAAGACAAAAAAATAATACAAAAAATCAATGAAACATAAAGCTGGTTCTTCGAAAGGGTAAACAAGATTGATGGTCCCCTAGCTAGACTGACCAAGAAAAAACGAGAAAAAAAACAAATAAGCATCATCAGAAACACAAAAGATGAAGTCACATCTGACCCTGAAGAAATACAAAGGATCATTAGAGACTTGTACACTTGTACGGAAACAAACTTGAAAACCATAAGGAAATGGAGGACTGTCTGACATCACACAACCTACCTAGGTTGGAACAAGAAGAAATTGAGACCCTAAATAGACCAATAACAATCAAGGAAATCGACTATGTAATAAGAAAACTTCCTACAAAAAAAAGCCCTGGTCCAGATGGCTTTCCAGCAGAATTCTACAAGACATTCAAGGAGGAGCTGATACCAATCCTACTGAAGGAATTCCAGGCGATTGAAAAAGATAGAACTCTCCTCAAATCATTTTACGAAGCCAACATCACATTGATACCCAAGCCAGGTAAAGAGCCAACAAAGAAAGAGAACTACAGGCCAATATCTTTGATGAACATAGATGCTAAAATTCTCAACAAGATCCTAGCAAACCGGATTCAGCAACACATCTCAAAAATCATCCACCATGACCAAGTAGGCTTCATTCCTGGCATGGAAGTCTGGTTCAATATTCATAAAACCATAAATGTAATTAAATACATCAACAGATGTCAAAACAAAAACCACATGATCATATCATTAGATGCAGAAAAAGCTTTTGATAAAATCCAGCACCCCTTCTTGATAAAAACCCTTGAACATCTAGGCATACAGGGAACATACCTCAAAATTGTAAAAGCCATCTACGAGAAACCCACAGCCAGCATACTCCTAAATGGACAAAAATTGGAAGAAATTCCCCTGAAAACTGCAACTAGACAAGGATGCCCACTCTCTCCCCTCCTGTTCAACATAGTATTGGAAGTCCTGGCTAGAGCAATCAGAGAAGAGGAGGCAATCAGAGGTATTCAAATAGGAAAAGAGGAAGTCAAGTTATCTCTCTATGCAGATGATATGATGGTGTACCTTGAAAACTCAAGAGAATCTGGTCAAAGGCCTCCTTACTTTGGCAAAGTCTCAGGATACAAAATAAATGTACAAAAGACAATCGCATTTCTCTACACCAATAATAAACAAACAGAAACCCAAATAAAAAACACAGTTCCATTCACAATAGCCACAAAAAAAATGAAATACCTTGGCATCTTCCTAACCAGAGACGTGAAAGACCTTTACAATGAAAATTACAAAACACTGCTCAAAGAAATCAAAGCCGACATGAACAAGTGGAAAAATATCCCATGCTCATGGATCGGAAGAATCAACATTGTGAAGATGTCCATCTTACCTAAGGCAATCTACAAATTCAATGCAATACCCATTAAATTACCAACAACATTCTTCTCAGACCTAGAAAAAACAACACAGGAATTCATATGGAAACACAAACATCCAAGAATAGCCAGAACTAAACCTCAGCAAAAAAAACAAAGAAGGTGGTATCACAATACCAGACTTCAAACTCTACTATAAAGCTACAATCATCAAAACAGCTTAGTATTGGTACAGGAACAGGCATATAAATCAATGGAATAGATTTCAGATTCCAGAAGCAAAACATCAATTTCTCAACCAACTCATCTTCGACAAAGCCCCCACCACCTACCAATGGGGAGAGGAAAACCTATTCAGTAAATGGTGCTGGGAAAATTGG
>NW_007246589.1:0-6363 GCF_000164805.1 Carlito syrichta
ACTCCCCACCACCTGGAGTATATTTGTGAGTACAATGCAGCAGCTACCTCTCATCCCTGATGCCAGGCAACTGATAACCTCATCATCCTTGGATCACTCATACAATTATGTGTAATAAAAACAACTTGCTTCTAAACTTCTGTCTCTGTGGCTCATATGTCCTATATCCCTGGGTATTCAAGGCTTTTCATTTTCTTTATGTAAGTACTAAACTCACTTTTGGTTCTGACTGTAATCAACTTTATCTTTCTACACATCTGCAAAGCTGGATTTCTGCTTGGTTCATGCTGAAGACAGTAACAGCTACTTTTTGCACATTATCTTACATTTCCTTGGTTTTGCTAAAGATTTATTGAGATGAGAACTATCATGAGTCTATCTCACAAGAGTGGAAACCCAAGTTTAGTGGATATAGAAATCTTGGTTAGTTACACCAACAGGATATTGTAGTTGTGACATTCAGAATCATATATTTTCCATTCAATAAAACTTATTGATCTCCTACCAAATGCCAGTTATTGTTCTTCTAAATGACTTAAGGGTCTGTTCAGGTAATATGGCAGTGAATAATAAAGAAGATATCCTCATCCTCTCATTGAGGGACAAAGATGAACCAAAATTAGCAAAGATATAGACACAAGTATAAACATGAAATAAAAATTAAGTAAATGATTAAAATAAAGAGAATGTAGGGTAAGTACAATGAAGAAATGGAATGCGGGGAGGGAGAATGTTTGTTAATGGGGGAAGTTGAACTTGGTAATTTTAGTGAAGGTGAAAGTCAAGAAAATATGAAATGACTGTAGAAAGCAACGACATGCATATTTGGTGAAAGAATGTTCCAGACAAAGGGAATAATCACATGGGAAGGCCATAAGGGAAGAACCTAGAGTATTCAGGGAACAGAAAGGATAGGAGTGTGTTGTAGAAAGAGCTTAGTGCAGAGAGGAGAAGACAATGAAATCAGAGAGAAAATGGAGGGCTCAGATTCCAAGGACTTTGGAGGCATTTTGAGGCCTTTGACTTTTGCTTAATGTAATTCATCAAAGAGGCTTAAATGATATGATCCGACATGTTTGGGGAGAAACATGTCTGCTCTGAGACCCATTGAGATGTCACAGGCACCAGGCTGGCCAGTGTATGCTTGGCTGAGAGAGGAGGTGATCTCTAAGGAGACTTAGCTCCATGTCTTACTCTTTTTTGCGATTTCAGGTATCACAACCAGTTCTCAATGGGCAGTTTTCTTTTTAACCTTTAAAATTTTTATTTTAAAATTGTGGGGTGCAATTCAGAGTTAGGTATACAAATATTCATGGTGCAGGTACCCTTACTCAATTTGTTTTCGGTCCCACCGGGAGCGCTCTCGGCGTTGGCTGCCACCCGATCCCCTGCTCAGGTTTCTGCCATGCCTGTGCCTGTCCCTCACTCTGTTCCTGCTTACAAGATACTCAGTCCACATCTGGGTCGTGTGACTCCAACACCTAGTGGAGCGGTGTCCCCTTTCATAGGCCAGGGACGCCCCCTGGGGATCTTACCACCTAATTCGTGGTGTCAAGCACCGGAGAAGGAACCCGCACTGCCTGCTGGAAATTCGCTGAAGGATGGACACTTGAAATCCACAAAGATCCCTCCTCTCAGTGGCAAGTATACCCTCCTGACTTCCTCACCTGAGCAGGTTGTCAGCCCTAAGACTGACAACATCCAGACTCCCCGAGGAGATCAAGGAGAGGGACCACCCTAGCAAGGAGGACTTGTCATTGACATATAGGCCCCTAGGGATCTAGAGAAAAATCTCTTCTTTGGGGTTCAGTCCTGGGCTTCTGGAGGGAAACCTCCCTTGCTCATACTCAAGAAAGAACTTGAATGAGAAGGCCCAGGAGACCTGATAAGCACCTTCTGGAAAGAACATGCCAATCCAAGGGCACACAGTTCTACTGGGGAAGTCCCACGCCTTATTGGAGAAGATGCAACCATGCTCTGGGACCCTGCCCCAGGCTTCTACTTGCAGCTGGAGAAGTCGACTAAGGAAATACTGGAGTGTCCAGCTCTCCAGGCTTGCTGATGTTGCTGATGCTGGAGGAGTGCAGGGCACCAAGCTGTGAGATATTCCACCATGAGCTCTTCCCCACCTAGAGCTGCCATTCACAGGGTCTGCCAAAGACAAGATCGATGCCATTGCTACTGTTGCTTCCACCCCCACTGCAGCTGTTGTGGGATAGAAGTGAATTGCCCCTGCAAACCCAATGTCCCTGCATGGCTATTTAGAAAGAGGTAGGCTCCTTGGGGAACAGTGGGTACAAAAGAAATAGCAAACACTTGGAGGATAAGACGTAGGCTTTGGAGCAGGGGTCCTCAAACTTTTAAAACAGGGGGCCAGTTCACTGTCCCTCAGACCATTGGAGGGGCGGACTATAGTTTAAAAAAAAAACTATGAACAAATTCCTATGCACACTGCACATATCTTATTTTGAAGTGAAAAAAAATGGGAACAAATACAATATTTAAAATGAAGAAAAAGTAAAGTTAAATCAACAAACTTACCAGTATTTCAGTGGGAACTATGGGCCTGGTGTTGGCTAATGAGATGGCCAATGTCTGGTTCCATATGTGTCATTGCTAGTTGTAATAAGTTAAGGCGGCAAAAGCACCAGGCGGGCAGGATAAATGTCCTTGGTGGGCCGCATGTGGCCCGCAGGCCGTAGTTTGAGGACCCCTGTTTTGGAGCATAAAGCAGAAACCATGGCAAATGGAAGAACCACCCAATCTTTCCTTTCCTTTCCTTTTTTTTTTCTTGGCTTTATCCCACCTGCTGGAAGACCACAGACTCCCTGCCTCTGGTCACTTGAAGTTCACAATCTCAGCTCCTCCTAGCACCACTGTACTGGCCTACCTAGCTGTATTGTCTCTCAGTTCTTTTTTGAGTGTGATCAAGGAAGGTTTCCCTCAAAAAAAAGCCCAGAACTGCACCCAGAGAAGAGACTTATCCTTGGCTCTCAAGTGGCCTAGATGTCAATGACATTTCCTCCTTGCTAGGATGGACCCTTTTCTTGACCTCCTGTGCTTTGGTGTAAACCTGATCTTCCTGCTTGATCACCTTTTGAGGCTCTCCTTGGGCCCTCACTTGGTCTCCCTGGGGAGTCTGCATGGTGTCAGTTTGCATGGTTTTCTTCGTGGGTCAACCCAGGATTCAGGTGGTAGTGTCCCAGAGAGGAGCCTATGACGTGCGGGAGGGGACTCTGCTCCTTCAGGAGATGTAGAGTCTAGGTGGTGGAGGCACACAACCCAGAGGCGAGTTGAGCAGCCTGTAATTAGGACCAGGCAAGGGGCAGGACCAGGTTCCACAGGGTGGACCTGGTAGGGGGGAGGGCCTGACAGAACAGGGGAATGAATGGGTTGCAGCAGACCCCGAGGGCACTGCCTGCAGAGCCGAAAACCCATTGAGTAAGAAGATTTCCCACTGAGAGCTGGTTGTGCTGCCTGCGATCACGAGAAAGCATAAGTTACGGGAATGTCACCTTAGCAATCAACTAACTCCTCTCTCAGCCAGGCATTCATTGCCCAGCCCCGCGCCTGTGACATCTCAGTGGGGTCTTGTGATGGAGACGGGGTGCCAGAAAGGGCACCTGTACACCACCAAGCAATAAGAGACAACAAAGGGCACCGAGGAGACCCTGCCCACCGCCATCAGAGTTAGATGTTCTGGCCTTGAGAATTTCCTGCTGCTGCTTGGAGGAGATCTGCACCAGGTGGGCCACTATGCAGGGATGAGAGGGGACTGCCCAGCTCGGCGCTCAGAGGCTGTGTGTCCTGGCCTGTCCTCTGGGTCACAGGAGCAGAGCCTGCTCAAAGCTCAACCCAGGAGCCACCCAGCTCCTGCTAGGCTCCTCCAGGACGTCTCCCATCAGCATGGCTGCCCTGGTGGCTAGGGTCACATGCCCAGCTGGGTAGAGTTCTGAGGAGGTGATACGGGTAGGGAACCGACTGGATGCTGCACCTGGGACATCTGTTCCCGTCAGGTGGGGTCTATTGATTTCTTTTTATAAATTAGGTGAAATTCCTTAGGCTTCAGAACATTTCTCAGATAATCCGTGTTGGGTAGTGGCCCAGCCAGGCTTTGATCCCTGGCTGTGTGATCCCAGAACACAGGCCTTCTTATCATGTGCACTCCTATGTTATCCTTTTGGTTTTCCCAGCTTTTTTGTAGTCGTCCTTCTACTCAGTGCCATGGCATATTTATGATGAGCTCATGCACGCCTAGGAGAAGGTCTTTACTTCAACTCCTATGTTGCCCTTTGTTGACTCTGGTCTCTAGTCTTCTCAGAAAATATAGGACAGGAAACCCCAATTGTCACCATAGCATAATATCACATTTCTCTTTTCATTCAACTTTGCAACTAGGTTTTTGTTGTTTGTTTTTGTCTTTTTGCCTACTTCGAAGGATGTAAATATATTAGATCGCATTCTAAATCACTTTTGGTCTTCCTTGAAGAAATTCACTAGTAGATTATTCCATATGGATAAGAAGTCAGTTTCTTTGGCCTTCAGGGAATGTGTGCAAAAAGTAAATCCATCATTTAATGCAAGTTAATGATGGAGCATTATATTGGATGAAAACATGATCAACACATTGTGGTTATTGTGAGTGTGCAACTAGGTCCACTCTTCCCTATACATTATTGCCACCTAAATAGTACTCTTGACATTCTTATTTCCAAGAAAGGAAACAGTGACTCCTGGGTGCCAGAACCAAGAATACGTGTATTACATTCCTGGGAGTTGGAAGCTTCAGAATGACACATGAGATTTGGAAGTACCTATACATGACTTTCATCTTGTTTCATTGGTTTATTTCATTGGATCTTTTCTCTTGGGCTGAGATTGTATGCCAGGTAAATGGCATGCAAAAGCAAGTGTCAGAGATCAGCAAAAATATTTTTCTATGTTTTTTACTTTTAACAAATCTATTTAAAATTTATATTGTCATAATTAACATCCTACACCATTGTTTTTAGCATTTTGCTCATAATAATTCTTTAATAATATGTCTGAGAGAACTTGGTCTTCCAACCCAAGCAAGGCTGAAAGTTGTTAAGACATAAAACAATTTTGCTCAGACCCATATTCTGTTTGAAAAGAAGAGACTATTATAAGCCCCTTCTAACCTCTCCAAGATCATAAATAACTTCAAATGATGGTTTTAAACTAGTTCTTTGATATCATTTGAGGAGATTTTGTAAGGAATTTATAAGGATTTTATCTCTTGCCTTTGTTTGAAAAAAAATAATAATCAGCTGGAACACGTGTTGGACCCAGATTTTCTATAGGACCTCAAAAAACACATGACCACATATCAGACTTTTAAAACAATAAATTAACATTATGTTATTCCTTGAGTAATCAGTCACTAATGATTTCAAATAGGTAATTTCTAATGGGGAAATTCCCATCCTATGTTGATTTTCACATTAAATCCAGTAAATAGCATGAAAATGAATAAGTAATATAAAAATATTTTGCATTATTTTGCATTTTTTTCTTTTTGCTCTATAGTTTTTAATAATATTGTTCATGTTAGACAGTGCCTTTTGCTCTACTGTATTGGAAACCAGACTCTTAGTCAATAGCTCAATTGGCATGAATGGTCTTTTCTGTGATGTTTGGGAAAGATACCACGGATATTTGTCAACACTTATCACTTTACAGCATATTCAGCAAGCAATTTTCTCATATATTCCTCCTTTAAACATTGTTGAGAATGTACTTTAAGCCAATGCTTGCTGCTGATTTTAGTAAATATTTTCCAGTTTTCAAAAATTGTTGGCTTTGTGGCCCATTAACAGTTTCTTTAGCTCCTTCTATTCCTCCTCATCCCCCTCTTGCTTCTATCTACCTATCATCTAAATAATCTCACCACTGATATTGTTCAGCCTTAAAAAAATAATGAAATAATGCTTTTGCAGAATCCTGGATTAAATAGGAGACCATCATCCTAAGTGAAATAACACAGAAATGGAAATTAAACCTAAATACTGCATGGTATCACTTAGTGGGAGCAAAGAGTTAGCAAAGGCATAAAGAATAAATTATCATGGCATCTTCCTAACCAGAGACATGAAAGACTTTTACAAAAAAAAAAAAAAACTACAAAAAACTGCTCAAAGAAATCAAACATGATACAAACAAATGGAAAAATATTCCATGTTCATGGACTGGAAAAATCAACATTGCTAAGATATCCATTCTACCCAAGATAATCTACAGATTTAACGCAATACCATTAAATCACCAGCAGAATTCTTCTCAGACCTGAAAGGACATACAAGAATTTCATTATAGAAACAACAACCACAAATTTCCAAAACA
>NW_007246589.1:7506-8375 GCF_000164805.1 Carlito syrichta
AAAAAATGCAGTAAATATTCATGATAAAATATTATGCAGCCATAAAGGACAAAATTATGAATTTCACAACAACTTGGATAGACTTCGAGTCTATAATACCAAGTGATGTATCACAGAATCAAAGAACTGAGTATCACATGTTCTCACTCATAAGTGCACCTTGAACAACTATCATAATACTGTAAGAAAAATGATTGGCAGTCATGGGAGACTGCCAGGAAATGGGGGGGGGGACACCTCATCAACAAAGGTACCTGCATAATAAACATTTGTATATCTAACCCTGAATTGTTCCCACATCTTTAAAAAAAAGCAAATTTTTATTTTTATTTTTTTTTGTTTACCAGGTTTTTGATTAATAATTATTCTATCAATATGGATAGCATATATCAAATGCTTTGAGTCAAGCATTGTCCTAAGTACTTTTTATTAATTTACAGCAAAATTCCAACAACAATTCAATAAGGCAGGTACTATTAATATGTCTATTTCATTGATTAGAAAAACTTCAACTCAAAGAGTGTTTTAAACAACATGACTGCATGATAGAGTTAAAAGTTCAGCACTTTGAATCTGGCTGCAAAACGGACACCCTCAAGCTCTGGAATCCATCTTATCCTACCAATTGCACACCATTCCTCTTACTACTGTAAATGTTCATGGTCAAATAGGTGGTATGGAGAGAGATGAACAAACTGATAGTTTATCGTAATTCTATTTAGAAAATTGCAAAATGATATTATTTACCCTAGATTGATACAAATACATTTTCTGTCACTGGAAGAATAGCTGGTTCACACTAGAAATTAAATCTCTCAAAGAAATAATTATAGTACATTAACTGCATGATTTGTTCATCTGTGAAAATT
>NW_007246590.1:0-7957 GCF_000164805.1 Carlito syrichta
AGTGAGCTGATTTAACTAGTCAGCAGGCGAGCAAGCTGACTAGTTAGCTGACCTGTTGGCCTGCGAGTGAGCTGACAATGTATTTCACCTGTTGGCTGGCAAGTAAGCTGGCTAGTTTGCTGACCGGTTTGCAAGCAAGTGAGTCAACTAATTATCTGACCTGATGGAAAGCAAGCGAGCCCACTAGTTATCTGACCAGATAGCTGAGTTGCTAGCTGACTAGTTAACTAAGTAACTAGCTAATTTGCTAGCTGACTTAACTAGTTAGCTGACTAGCTTGCTGGCTATCTAGCTGACATAAATAGCTAGCAAACATGCATCTAACTCTCTAGCTTGCTGACTTTACTAGCTAGCTGAATAGTTAGCTGAGTTGCTAGCTGACTTAACTAGCTAGCATGCTAGCTAGCTGACTTAACAAGCTGACTAGTTACTTTGTTGGATATCTGGCTAGCCAGCTGACTTAAGGAGATAGTTAACTGGTTGTCTACATGGCTAGGCAGCTGGATCAACTAGCTAGATACTTGCCTGGCTAGCTGGTTAGGCAGCCGGCAAGCTAGTTAGTGGGCTACCCAGGTGACTAGCCAGCCAGATTAAATAGCCATCCAGTTGGCTGGATGCTTGGACAGACAGCTGGGTTAAGTAGCCAGCCACCCTGCTGCTCAGCTGACTTGCTAGCCGGCTTAAATAGAGGGCCACCTTCCTGACAAGCCTGTTAACCAGCCAGCTTAACTTGCCAGCTGCCTAGCTAGCCTGCCAGCTAACAAACTTACTTAACTAGCTGACATAACTAGATAGACATCCAGATAGACAACTGGCTTAACTAGCTAGTCACCTAGCTAGCCAGCTGGTTAGCCTGTTCACTTAACTCACTGAATTAACTAGCTAGACAGTTGGTTAAACAGCTGACTTAATTACCTAGACACTTACCTAGTCAATTGGCTAGCCAGATGATTTAAATACCTGACTTAAACTAGCCAGCTGATTCAACTAGCGAACTACCTAGCTAGAGAGTTGGCTAGCCAATTGAATTAACTAGTTTACTTAACCAGATAGCCAGCTGGTTAGCCAGCTGACTCAACTAGTTGGCATAACTAGATAGCCAGCTGGTTAGCCAGCTGACTTAACTAGCAGACATCACTAGCTATAATGGTGGCTAACCAGCTGAATTAAACAGCTAGCTACCTAGGTATCTCACTGGCCTGCCAGCTGACTTAACTACCTAGCAAACTAGCTAAACAGCTGGCTAATCAGCGGAATTAACAAGCTAGCTACTATTAACTAGATGATGTAACTTGTTAGCCAGCTGTCTAACCAGTTGACTTAACTAGCTCACTACTTAGGTAGCCAGATGGCTACCCAGCTGACTTAGCTAGCTGGCGTAAATAGCTGACCTGCTTCCTAGTCAGCTGAACTAACTATTTTGCTATATAGCTAGTCAGGTGGCTATTCAGCTGATTTAACTAGTTGACTGAAGTAGTTAGCCAGCTGTCTAGCCAGCTCACTTAATTAGCAAGCTACCTAGCAAGCCAGCTGGCTACCCAGCTGACTTAACTAGGTGATTTAAATAGCTAGGCAGCAGGCTAGACAGCTAACTTAACTATCTAGCTACCTAACTAGCCAGCTGTCTTGTCAGCTGACTTAACTAGGTGACTTAACAAGCTAGCCAGCTGGCTAGCAGGCTGAACTAACTTCCTCGCAACACAGCTAGCCAGCTGGATAGACAGCTGACTTAACTAGCTAGCTACCTACATAGCCCAATGGCTTGAGAGTTGACTTACCTACCTAGCTACCTAGCTAACCAGCTGGCTAGTGAACTGACCACCATGTCACTGAACTAGCTTGCTCAATGTCTAGCCAGCTGACCTAACTAGCTAGCTATCCTGCAAGTCAGCAGGCTAGCCAGCTGACTAAACTCGCTGACTTAACTAGCTAGCAAGCTGACTTAATTAGATGACTTAACCAGCTACCTACCTAGCTATCCAGTTGGCTTAACTAGCTGAAACACCTAGGTAGCCAGATGGCTAACCATCTGATTTAACTAGCTTTTAACTACCTAACCAGATGGATAGCCAAATGACGCAGTGAGTTGACTTAACTAGCTATCCAGCTGTTTGCCAGCTGACTTAACTAGCTGACTTACCCAGCTAGTCAGCTGGCTAGCAAGATGACTAAACAAGCTGGCTGCCTATCTTGTCAGCTGGCTAGCCAGCTGTCTTACCTATCAGACTTAAGCTTGCAAGCTGGCTAGCCAGCTCACTTAACTATCTTGCTAACTACCTAGTTAGCAGGCTACCCAGCTGAATTAACTAGGTGCATTGAACAGGTATCCTGCTGGCTAGCATGCAACTTATCTAGCTAGCTACCTACATAGCCAGCTGGCCAGACAACTGACTAAACTAGCTGTCTGAACAAGCTAGCCCGTTGACTAGCCAGTTGACTTAACTTGCTAACATCACTAGCTAGCCAGGCAGTTATCTAACTGACTTAACTATCTACTTAACTACCTTGAAAGTTGGCTAGCCAGTTCTTTTATCTAGCTGAATTAACCAGCTAACCAGCTAGCTAGCCAACTGACTTAACTATCTTGTTACCAAGCTGGCCAGCTGGCTAGCCTGCAGACTTAACTAGCTGACTTAACTACCTAGATACCTAGATAGCCAGCTGACTTACATAGTTAGCTAATTAGCCAGACACCTAGCTAGCCAGTTGACTTAAATTGATAGTTAACTAGCTAGACCCCTAGCTAACAAGCTGACTTAAATAGTTAGATGTCTAGCTAGCTAGCTAACTTAACCAGCTAGCTAACTAATTAACTTTCCCATTATGTAATGTGCTAGTTAGGTGACTTAATCATCTGACTTAATTCGTTAGCTAATGAGCTAGCTAGCTGACATTACCAGCTGACTTAACTCGTTAGCTAACTTGCTAGCTAGGTGACACATCCAACTGACTTAACTCGTTAACTGATTAGCTAGATAGCCTACTCCAGCAGCTGAGCCAACCGGTTTGCTAACCAACTAGCTAGCTAGCTCAACGTGCTTATTTAACCCGTTAGTTAACTATCTAACAACCTGACTCAACCTGCTGATGTAACCTGTTAGCTCACTAGCTAGCTAGCTGTCTTAACCAGCTGACTAATTTAAAAAGCTGACTTAACCTTCTGACTTAGGTAGCTGACTTAACTATTTAGATAGCTAACTTAACTGGCTGATTTAACTAGTTAGCTAGCTGACTTTACCTAAATTAAACAGTTAGCTAACTATTTAACTAACTGTGTAACTAGCTGATTTAATTAGCTAACTAATTAGGTAGCAGACTTAAATAGCTGACTTAAATAGTTAGCAATTTAGTGAGCTAGCTCACTTAGCTTGCTAGCTAGTTAGCTAGCTGACGTAGGTAGCTGACTTAAGTAGTTGGATAACGAGATAGCTAGCTGAATTAATGAATTGGTTAACAACTTATCTAACTGTTTTAACTCATTTGTAATCGTGTTAACTAGCTGTCTTAACTAGTTGGTTAATGAGTTAGCAAGGTGACTTAAATATTTGGCTGAGTACATGGACTACTTAGCTGGTTTAACACATTGGCTGAACTCGGCCGACTTATTAGCTGGCTTACCATGTCAGCCGACTAGTTGGTCGACTAGTTATCTGTGTTAACTAGCTGACTAATGAGTTGGCCCACCAGTTAGCAAGGTTAACTAGTTGCCCCCTGTTTGCTGACAAAACTAGTGTTTGAATAGTTGGCCGACTAGTTAATTGACCTAAATTGTTGGCTGACTAGTTAGTTGAGCTAACTTGTCAACTTACAAGTTGGTCGACTAGTTAGCTGACTTATCTAGTTGGCCAGCTATTCAGAAGATCAGTTAACTGACTTAACTATTCGGCCAGCAAGTGAGCCAACAGGTGAATTGATTTATCTAGTCAGCCTGTGAGTGAGCCGACTGGTCAGCTGACTTAACTAGTTGGTCCATGAGTGAGCTAACTGGTCAGATGAATTTAGTCAGCTGGTGAGTGAGCCAACTGGTCAGAAAAATTAACAATTTGGCCAGAGAGTGAGCCGACCAATGAGCTGACTTAATTAATTGAATGGCTATAGAGCTGATGGGTGAGCTGCCTTTGCTGTTCAGACGGCAAGTGAGCCCACTGCTGAGCTGACATAACTAGTCAGCTGGCAAGCAAGGTGACCAGTTAGCTGTCCTGTGGCCTTGCAAGCTAGCTGACAAGATAGTTGACTTGTTGGCTGGTGAGCGAGCAGACTAATTTGCTGAATGGTAGGCAGGGGAGGGAGCCGACTAGTTAGCTTACCTGATGGAAAGCGAGTGAGCCCAGTAATTAGCTGACCAGGTAGCTGATTTGCTAGCCGACTAGATAGCTAAGTAACCAGCTGATTTGCTACCTGACTTAGCTAGCTAGCTGACTAGCAAGCTGGCTATCTAGCTGACATAACTAGTTAGAAAACAAGCTATCTAGCTGTCTAGTCAGCTGACTTAAATAACTAGCTAACTGACTAGTTAGCTTGCTATCTTACTTAACAAGTTAGCAGACTAGCCAGCTGACTAGCTAGCTGACATAGCTATATAGATGGCTAGCTAGCTGATTTAACTAGCTGAAGAGGTAGTTGACTGGCTAGCAGGATACCCAGCTGACTTAATTAGCTAGCTACCTGGTTGGCTTGATGAATAGCCAGATGGCTTAACTAGCTAGCTACATGGATGGCTAGCTGGCTAGGCAGTCATCAAGCTTGCTAGTGGGCTGGCAAGCTGGTTAACAAGCCAGCTTAAATAGCCAGCTGGCTGGCTAGACATTAGAACAGTCAGCCGGGTTAACTAGCCTGACAACCTGCTGGTCAGCCGGTTAGCCAGCTGGTTTAACTAGCTGGCCACCTAACTGACCAGCCTGCACACCAGCCGGATTAACTTGCCAGACATCTTGCTATCCAGCAAGCTAACCAGTTGACTTAACTAGCTGACTTAACTAGATAGCCATCCTGTTTGCCAGCTGGCTTTACTTGCTAGCCACCTAGCTTGACAGCCAGCAAAAAAGCTCACATAGCTCGCTGAATTACCTAGCTAACCAGCCCTCTACCCAGTTGACTTAATTAGCTAGTTACCTACATAGCCAGGTGCATAGCCACCTGACTTAAATAACTGATGTAACCAGCTAGCCAACTGGCTAGCCAGCTGACTGAACTAGCTAGCTAACTAGCTTGCATATGGATAGCCACTTGTATAAACTAGCAGACTTAACCAGGAAGCCAGTGGGCTAGCCAGCTGACTCAACTAGGTGACTTAACTTGTTAGCCAGCTGGCTAACCAGCTGATTTAACTAGCTGACAACACTAGCTAGCCAGGTGGCTAACCAGCTGACTTAACTAGTTAGCTGCATATGTATCCTGCCTGCTTGCCTGCTGACTGAACTATCTAGCTACCTAGCAATCCAGCTAGCTAGTGAGCTGAATTAACTAGGTGACCTAACTAGATAACTAGCTGACTGGCCAGCTGATTTAACTAGTAAGCTACCCAGCTAGGCATCTGACTTAACTAGCTGATTTAACTAGCTAGCTACCTAGCTAGCCTGCTGAATTTACTAGCTGAAGTAACTAACTAGATGACTAGCTAGCTATATAGCTAGTTATCTGACTTATCTAGCTGACTTAACTAGCCAGCTAACTGACATAACTAGCTGACTTAATTAACTAGCTACCTAGCTGGCCAGCTGAAATAGCCATCTGAATTAACTAGCTTATTAAATAGCTAGTGAGCTGTCTAGCCAACTGACTTAACGAGGTGACTTAAATAGCTAGCCAGCTGGTTAGCCAGCTGACTTAACTAGTTGATTTACGAGTTAGGTATATGGCCAGTCAGATGACTAAACTAGCTGAATTAACTAGTTATCCAGCTGGATATCCAGCTTACTTAACTAGCTCTCTACCTCTCTAGCCATCTGGATAGTCAGAAGACTTAACCAGCTGAATTAATTAGGTAGCTAGGTGGATAGAGAATTGATTTAACTAGGTCACTATCTAGCTAGCCAGCTGGCTAAAACAGCAGTCTTAACTAGCTGGCCTGCTTTCTAGCCAGGTCAGTTAACTAGCTTTCTACACAGCTAGCCATCTGGCTATCCAGTTCGTTTAACTAGGTGACATATTTATCTAGCCAGCTGTCTAACCAGCTGAATAAATAACAAGCTAGCAGCTAGCCGGTGGGCTAGTCAGCTGACTTAACTAGGTGAAAACTATCGAGCCCTTTGGCAATACAGTTGACATAACAAGCTAGCTACCTAGCTAGCAATCTGGCTAGCCAGCTAACTTAAGTAGCTGACATAACTAGCTAGCTACCTAGCTAGACAGCTGGATAGTCAGCTGACTTAAGTAACTGACATAACTAGACGCTGGATGACTAGCCAGCTGACTTCACTAGCTACCTACCTACATAGCCCGCTGGCTTGCCAGCTGACTTAACTACCTAACTACGTAGCTAACCTTCTGGCCAGTGAGCTGACTTAACTAGGTGATTTAACTAGGTAGCCAGCTGGCTAGCCAATTGACTTAACCAGCTATCTAACTAGTTAGCTTACTCGTTATCTAACGTGCTTGCTAGCTTTCTTAATTATCTGACCTAACTCGTTAGCTCCCAAGTTAGGTAGCTGACTCAACCAGCTTACTTAACTCGATAGCTAACTAGCTAGCTATCTGA
The DNA here is from genome assembly GCF_000164805.1 of Carlito syrichta. Taxonomy (NCBI): domain Eukaryota; kingdom Metazoa; phylum Chordata; class Mammalia; order Primates; family Tarsiidae; genus Carlito; species Carlito syrichta. The sequence continues at coordinate 6,698 of NW_007246590.1, forward strand.
CTCATCCAGGTGGCTTAACTCGTTAGCTAACTAGTTAGCTAGCCTGCTCAACCATCAGACTCAACCCGTTTGCTAATTAGCTAGCTACCTGACTCAAACAGCTGACTTATCCATACAGTTAACTAGCTAACTACCTGACTCAACTTGCTGACTTAACCCATTTGCTAACTAGTTAGCTAGCTGTCTTAAGAAGCTGACTAAATTAGAAAGCTGTCTTAATTAGCTGAACTAAGTAGCTGAATTAGGTAGCTGACTTAACTACTTAGCTGTGTTAACTGGCTGACTTGACTTGTTAACTAGCTGACTTAACTACCTGAATTAAATATGTAGCTAACTATTTAACTAGCTGAATAACTAACTGACTTAATTAATTAGCTAGCTAGCTAGGTAGCAGACTAAAGTAGCTGACTTAAATAGCTAGCTAATTAGTGAGCTAGCTGACTTAGCTAGCTTTCTTAGCTTGCCAGCTGTTTAGCCAGCATACTTAGTTCGCTGACTTAAAGAGTTGACTAACGAGATAGTTAGCAGATTTAACGAATTGGTTAATGATTTAGCTAACTGTTTTATCTAGTTGTTAAAATAAAAAATTAGTTGAATTAACTAGTTGGTTAACTAGTTAACTAGGTGACAAAACATGTTGGCTGACTAGTCAGCTGACATGTTAGCTGGTTTAACACATTGACTGACTACTCGGTTGACTTGTTAGCTGGCTTAACAAGTTGGTCGATTAGTCAGCTGACTAGTTTGCTTGGCCAACTAGTTGGCTGACGAGTTGTCACACTAGTTAGATCAGTTAACTAGTCGGCATACTGGTTTGCTGAACTAACTAGTCTGCCAACTTGTTGGCAAATTAGTTAGCTTTCCTAACTAGTCGGCTGACTAGTTAGCTGAGTTAACATATCAGCTGAAAATTTGGCCGATTAGTCGGCCGATTCGTTAACTGACTCAACTAGTTGGCCGGCTAGTAGGCTAACCAGTTAGTTGAAATAAATAGTCAGCCTGCGAGTGAGCCAAGTGAGCTGAATAAACTAGTCTGCTGGTGAGCTAGCCGTCTTGCCAGCTGACTTTACTAGTTGACCACTAAGTGAGCCTACTTGTCAGCTAACTTAACTATTTGGCCGGCATGTGAGCTCTCTGGTCAGCTGAATTTAGTCAGCTGGTGAGTGAGCCAACAACTCAGAAGAATTAACTAGTCAACCGGTGATAGAGCCAACTGGTGAGCCAACTTAACTAGTTGGCTGGACAGTGAACCAACAGGTG
>NW_007246591.1:0-22902 GCF_000164805.1 Carlito syrichta
GGCCCGCTCCCGCCCGCGCGGATCGCGTTGCGTCTGGCGCTGCGCCGGCCCGGGGAAGGGCCTGCCAGTGCACGGCGGGGGAAACTGAGTCTCGGGAGGCGCGGCGCCGCGCGGGAAGCCACAGTGCGCCTCGGCCGCGGAAAGAGCGTGGGGCCACTCCAGCCCGCGCCTCCGCGCGAGGCTGGCTTCTCTACCCAGGCTACCAGGCCCGCGAGGGGGGGAGAAATCAGGGAGGGCTCCTCCGAGGAGGTGACGTTTTTATCTTTCCCTTGGAGGATGCGGTGGGCTGTATTCTGTTAAAGCAGACCACCCCTCTCTCTCCGTCGTTCCCCAGCTGCCTCCCCCTAAAGCACTTCAATGGCTTTTCTTACCGTGGCCCGCAATGCCTTGGAGGGCTGGGCTCCTACCAGCCTCCCCAGGCCCGTTGGCCTCCTCCTCGTTCCTGGGATGAACCCTCTGCACCCAGCAGCCTTTCACCTAGTACCCCCTTCGGGGCATCTTCGAATTGCCCCTAAGACTGCCCACCCATTCCCTCTCCCGCCCCGGCCACCATGGGGTCCCCTGACACCAGGCCTCTTCTTCAAACACTGGTCACATTTGCTCAGTGAAGATGCGCTCTTTGTGTCTCGGGAGCGGGTCTCCGTCTGCTTTTGCACTCTCTGTAGTGGCACATAGTAGGCGGTTCATCCGGAATGTGCTCCCTGGAAGAGCTGGAGAATTCCAGTCTCCTGCCACATCACCGCCAGAAGAAGCTGACGGTCAGGGGAACACATGGAGGGAGTGCCTGGGCTGGAACCGCAGCGCAGCACCGGTCTCAGCCTCCAACCTGCACCTCACCCTTACCCCTGCCGCCTGCCAGGTGGAGGCAAGGCAGGCCTGGAGAAAGGCAGGAAGGTGGGAAGATCTGGGCCTGTCTCATTGGGCACACCCACCTCCTGCCCTCCTCCCACCCTGCTCTTTCAGGGCTGCCCCACCAACCGGGGCTGCCTTCCAGCCAGGAGGAAGCAGGGTCCTGGCACACCTGCTCAGACTTGCAAAAGCTCGGAGCTTCCTTCTCTTCCTGCCTGAGGTTCCCAGAACCGCAGGGCGTGATTTCACCGTTTGGGCTTCAGGCCAGGTGCTTTTAAGGAACAATGCATTCCAGCAGGGAGCCCACAGCCAGTCTCAGAGCACTGGACTTGGAGTCAGGAGTCACAGGTCTGGTCCGCTGCCCTCATATTTTGTTCTGGTCTGGAGTCACACTGCCTGGCTCAGAACCCTGGCAAGTCACTTCTCAGGCCTCGGCTTCCTTGTCTGCACAAATGGGAATCATAAAACCACTTACTTCATGGGATGTTTTCACGATTGGGGAGATAAAATATGTAAAGTGCTTGGCACGGGACCGACCTCCTGGGGAAAACCCTAAGCGCTCCGGTCCTGTTTCCTCATCTGTAAAAATGGGGATAAAATATATGTCACTGGAAGGCACTGGCCCATGTGACTTGTCTTCCCTCCAGGGCTCGGCTGGCCTGGGACGCCAGTGCGTTTAGATTTGAATCCTGGGGCAAGCTAGCTATGTGCCCTTGGTTATGTACTTAACCTCTCTGAGCCTCAGTTTCCCGTAAAATGGGGGTCACAGGGGAGTGCTGCATAAGGACTTGTGAGGACTGACTGCACAATGCATGAGAAGCACATTGCGTGGCCTGCGTCTGGCAGATAGGATGTGCCCGTCGTCACCAGCATGATCACCCGTCACCACTGTTCTGCTGCTGCTCCTGGACCCCAGAGCCAGAGTCCTGTAGGGTGGCTTCCAGAGCTTCCCCACCAGAGGTGTCCAGCCTGGCCTAGAGGTCCGACACGGAGGGTCCCCACGGCCAGCCACCTCTAGCCTTGGCCTTGTAGAAGTGCCATGCCATTCAGTGCCTTGCCAGGAGAGGCTCTGCCGCTCCCGTGTTGGTAGAAAGGCCACGAGTGGCCGGCGTCAGGGCCTCCTCACTGGCCACTGTGTCCTCAGAGCGACTCTGGCTGGCAGGGAGCTTAGGTGCCTGCGACACCTGCTTCCTTTCCAAAGGCATCTTGTCCCAGGAATCCTCTCATCACAGGCACCCACAGTCCGTCACCCACCCCAGCCCCTGGCAAGGTTTGAAATCCTTCTTTGTGATCGGAAGCCCTCAAAGAACCCCAAGTGCTGTACGATCCCATGACACTTGGGCACAGCCTCCTCCTGCCCGCTATGAGGCTGTTTCCCCACCTCTGCAGCACACAAGCAACGCCGGGTAAAGCTGCAGACCTGCCAGCCAGGGTGCTCTGGCAGTGTGCTGGCCAAGGTTAGGGCTCTTCCTTCCTTCCTTCCTTCCTTCCTTCCTTCCTATCAAGGTCTCACTCGGTCACCCAAGCTGGAGTGCAGTGGTACGATCACAGCTCACCACAGCCTTAACCTCCTGGGCTCAGGTGATCCTCCTTGCCTCAGCCTTCCCAGTAGCTGGGACTACAGGTGCATGCCACCACACCTGGCTATTTTATTTATTTATTTATTTACTTATTTATTTATTGTAGAGACAGGGCCTCGTTATGTTGCCCAGGCTGGTCTCAAACTCCTGGGCTTAATCCTCCCACCTCAGCCTCCCAAAGTGCTGGGATTGCAGGCATGAGCCACTGCACCCAGCTTGAGGCCCTTTCTGTGCTGAGCGTATGTCACTTCCGACCCCTCCAACCACCCTCGGTAGGCTGAACCATGACATCCATCCTATAACCGAGGAAACGAGGGCAGAAAGGGGGCTGAGGGGAGCGTCCTCAGATCCAGCAAATGAGATTTGAACCCAGGGCAGTACATGGCCCAAACTACAGGCCCTTGAGAGGAACTAAGAAAAACCTTTACCTAACCCCGAATTGAACCCCACATCTTTATAATAAAAACAATTTTTAAAAAGAAAAGTCTCATAAATATGAGGGTGCCAAAAAATGCATACACATTTTAAGTATGATGTTTGCAAATGTGTATACAATTATTTGGCACTGTCGTGTGTGTGTGTGTGTGTGTGTGTGTGTGTGTGTGTGCGCGCGCGCGCGTGTGCACGCGCACACGCGTGTGCTTGCGCACATGCATGTTTCTCCCTGGGAGGCACTGGCCATATGACTTGCCTTCCTTCCAGGGCTCGTGGGCAGCCAACTCACCTGGGACACTGGCACATTTTCCCTGTGAGTCATCCCATACCCCTGTGAAGCCAATGGCGGCGTGTTTCCCGTCTCCTTATCATGCCGGGTTTGGACGGCTGTGGCATGACTCCTGTCCCCCCTCAGGATGAGTGATGTGGACCCAGGCATAGCCGGTGCCAGGCCCAGGGCGTCCAGGCTCCTCTCAATGGCCGCAGCAAAGTGAGCTGTTTGACTTCAGTCACTCCTGACAAATGTTCAGAAGTAAAAACATCAGCATTTTCTCCCTTCGGATAACAGGAGGATCTTTGTTCAGTGGCTGCAGCTGTGCTTCCAGGTGCTGCAGGCATGACGGTCACCTGGGTCTGCCACCAGAGACTCTGACTCAGTAGGTCTGGGGTGAACCTGGGAACCTGCATGGAGAGGCTCCCCTGGATGGGTCCCCTGTAGGAGATCACGCATCATTCAGCAGGCGTATGTGCACACCTACTATGTGCCGGCTGCCGGGTGAATCGGCGAACACAGCAGCCGCCATCCCTGCCCACGCTCTGCTCGACACAGCCTCTTAGTGCATCCTGTGGAATGGGTGAGGGAGCTAGGACGTAGGTCTCAATAACCACTGAGGCTTCCTGCCAGCTGTCCACGACTCAGGCACCGTGACCTGGCCAGGGTACCGGATTCGCCTCTATTTCCCACTTCCTGTCCAGGAGGCAGGACTCAGGCCAAGGAGAATGGAAAGGTGCTTGGTTGGTACTGTTGAATTCGTAGCTGATCCCTCCCACGGCACGCTGGAGCTTCAGAGCTGGAGGGCATGGAAGGGAGCCCTCCACCCGCTTCAGTGCACAGGTAGAAGAGTGTGGCCAAGGTCACACAGCCCTGGGTGGCAGAGCCGGGAATCCAGGTGCTACGTGCCGTGCTCAGGCAGCTTCCACAGGAAGAGCATCTTCTTGGGGCTGGTCCTTCGGAAAGACCCCACCTAGAGGGTGTCATCCGAGGGGCAGGGATGGAGTCTTCTATGCTTGAGAGCCTACCAGGTAAGCCATGTCCTTGTGTTCAGTGATGTCCTCTTATTCCTGTCAGTTCTCACCAGGATACCTGGAGCACACCAGCAGAACCCTTTCTCTCCGTGTGCTCCAGGGGATCCGAGGGCTTCCGAACCAGCGGTGAGGGGCATCGCAGCAGCTGAGTCAGCCACAGCTGTTTCTCAGTTCTGCAAGGGCCGTTCATCCGTCTGCCTCAGCCCCGCCACTGACTGTGCAGCGCATGGGAACCACGTAGTGGGTGGGGCAGAGACGTGCATCTTTCTTGGTCTGCTCACAGAGCAGGAGAGCCCAGATAAGCCCTCCTCTGCCCATTTACCAGATGGAGAAACAAAGGCTCAGGGGTGTGAGGGGTTTTTTATACAAAGATGCAAATTCTACCAGGTTATTATTAAATATATACATGTTATATATAATCGGATGATATATTTTATGTCTAGGTCAGAACAGCAGCATTTTAAAGAGATGGTCACCTAAGGACAGCACGGTTCATGTAGAGTTCCACTTGAACTAAGGGTGGTGTTCCTGTCAAATAAGGCAAGCTGGTGGAAAGAATACTTTATATCTACTGCTCACACGTGTGCCTGGGGGCTTGGACTCTTGGGAAAACCTCTCCTTGGCAAGGGTTGTCCTATCTGTCCTGCCTGACCTGGAGTTTTGTGCAGGTCGGGTTCACCTTACACAGAACTCTGAGCTCCATGTTGTCTGTCCTAAGTCACCCATAATGCTCCTTTGGCAAATCTGTCCTGAGGGTCTGATTCAAAAGATGGGAAAACTGCTGGGAGTGGTGGCTCAAGCCTGTAATCCCAGCACTCTGGGAGGCTGAGGCGAAAGGATTGCCTGCGCCCAGGGGTTCAAGACCAGTCTGGACAGCCTTGGTGAGATCTTGTCTCTACAGTAAATCAAAAAATTAGCCAGGCATGGTGGCGCATGACTGTCATTCCAGCTACCTGGAGAGCTGAGGCGGAAGGATCGCCTGAGCCCAGCAGGTCGAGGCTGCAGTGGCAGTGAACAGCGTGCCACTGCACTCCAGCTTGGGCAACAGAGAGAGACTCTGACTCAAAAAAAAAAAGATGGGAAAACTACAGTGTGATTATCCATACTTTTTGATACAATGTTTTTAGATCCTGTTGGGTGCCAGGCACCAGACTACATGTACCCAAATGGTGACCTGATGTGATCTTTGCTGTCACGTCACTCACAGCTCTGGTGTCCACATGTGCAGGGAGAATTGCATGTCACCATGCGGCTTGGTAGGGGGTAATAAGTTCTCCAGTGGAGATAGTTGGGGACTGAAGAAGGGAAGGGGTAGGGGTCCAATGAGGAGTCGGCAGCAGAGCCGGAAAGGGAAAGGCAGGGTCTGGAGCCCAGACAGTGGAAGTGACAGGAGGCGTGGAGGGGTGGGTGGGTTAAAGCCATAGTGTAGACTGGGAGTCAACAGGGTCTGGTCATAGGTTAGAAGTTTGGGGGGTAGTGACCAGGGTTCAGTGGTTCACACCTGTACTTTGGGAAGCTGAAGTGGGAGGCTGAGTGCTTTGGGAGGCTGAGACTGGAGACTTGAGGCCAGTTCAAGACCAGCCTGGGCACACCACGAGTCCCCATCTTCACAAAAAATAAATAACAAAAATTAGCCGGGTGTAATGATGTGTAGTCTCAGCTACTCAGGAGGCTGAGATGGGAGGATTGCCTGGACCCAGGAGTCGGAGGCTGCGGTGAGCCGTGATCCTGCCACTGCTCTCCTAGGCAACAGAGTGAGACCCTATCTCTAAAAAGTAAATAAATACAAATTTAAAGCATGAACAATAACTCTCCATATTGTGGATCGGTACATACGTGTGAGGAAAAAGCACAAACACAGGACAACACAGACACAGATCAGTTTCAGGAAAGTGAGAAGAGGGGGTCAAGGGTCCCCTGCAGTAGCACTGCGACCTCACTGAGAAGGGCCCATGCGTGATTGAATGCTCTGCTCTCCGGACCCTGCCTTTCCCTGGGCTCTGCTGCCGACTCCTCATTGGACCCCTACCCCTTCCTTTCTTCAGTCCCCAACTATCTCCACTGGAGAACTTATTACCCCCTACCAAGCCGCATGGTGACATGCAATTCTCCCTGCACATGTGGACACCAGAGCTGTGAGTGACGTGACAGCAAAGATCACAGCAGGTCACCATTTGGGTACATGTAGTACGTGAATGCATAATGACCTGTGAACAAGGATCCCTGCATTTTCATTTTGCTCTGGGCCCTGCAAATTTTGTAACCCATCCTGGGGAAATTAGAGTACCGCATGCAGAAGAAAACTCCAACAATAACTGTCATGTCTTATTTTATTTTATTTTAAAAATCTCAAAAAAAACTTTTTTTAAGATATGGGATCTTACTGTGTTGCCCAGGCTGGAATACAGAGGCTATTCACAGGTGTAATCCCACTACCATCAGCACAGGAGTTTTGACCTGCTCAGTTTCCAGTGCAAGATATTTCCCACTTCCAGGAGGTCACCAGAGAGATGTCCAACTTAGTGTGGACACCATTCAGCGTAATACACTACAGCCCAGGACTCCTGGTCTTAAACAATCCTCCCACTTCAGCCTCCTGAGTAGCTGGAACCATAGACACACACACCACGCCTGGCTCAAAAACATTTTTACAATACCAATATGTGTTAAATCTGAGTAGTGTACTGTTCCTTGTGCTTTTCTGTATGATGGAGATATTTCATGATATGAAAACAGCGAAGGCGCAATTGTGTAAATAACAATTGATTTAATTGGTGAGACTCTGCGGAAGGTAGAAAGCGATGCAAACACATGGATAGGAAATCGTGTAGCATTAGGTGAGAAGAGACGGTGCAAGCGTACAAGAGAAGGTGCCAGCTGTGTGGCTATATGTGCACATGCAGTGTGAATGCCAGAGTGACACTAAGTCATGGGGACACGTGAAACATCACGAAAGTGGCAGGAAGCAATTTTAAAAATATTTTCATTTCTGCTGTTACAGTTTTGTTTTTACAATAAATACAGTAAAATGTCACTTACTATCTTCTTTCTAAATAAAACCTGGCTCCTGTGATAAACTCTGTTGCAGCGTGCTGAGTGTGTTATTGAAGTAATAGATATACATTTGCAACGTTGTGGGGACCCAGGGGGTGGCTGTGATGGTGCGACTTTCTGGACCCCTTGCCAAAATGAGCTCTGACCTGGGGTCAGGGTGGAGTCCCACTCTGGCTGGCGCTGAACGCACAGCTGGACAAAGCTTTCCTCCAGGCTGAGGCTCGCGTTCCCTCTCTGTGCAAGGAGGAGCTTGAGCTGGATCATCCGCCTCAAACCTGCTGCGGATGGGCTCTGCTGACGGCAAGGTGCTCCGGTTTGCTTGCCCGTCTGCAGGAGAAGTCATCTGGGCCATGTGGAGTTTGGCAGCAGAAGCAGTTGAGAGGAGAATCCAGGTCAGTAGGCCACCCCAGGAGCGTCTTATATGGGGAGGAAACTCCTTGGCTCCTAGAGCAGCCAGGAGAATGGCAGAGTCCCAGGGAAGGGGCATGGCCTCACAGCCATGGCAAGGTTTAGAGGGCATGACATGGCATCACAGGCATGGCACCATGGGCACAGTGCCATGGGCACAGTGTCCTGGGTGCAGCAGAGCATCGTGGGCACAGCATCATGGGCATGGCATCATGGGCACAGTATTCTGACTGTGGCTGAGCATCATGGGCACAGCATCGTGGGCACAATATCCTGAGTGCAGCACAGCATCATGGGCACAGCCTCGTGGGAACAGCATCGTGGGCACGGCATCATGGGCATGGCATCTTGGTCATGACATCATAGGCATGGGATCATAGGCACAGTATCCTGAGTGCAGCCAAGCATCGTGGGCACAGTGTCCTGAGTGCAGCTGAGCATCATGGGCACTGTATCATGGGCATGGCATCATAGGTACAGCATCATGGGCACAATATCCCGGGTACAGCAGAGCAGCATGGGCACAGCATCATGGGCATGGTATCATGGGCACAGCAACATGGGCACAGTATCCTGAGTGCAGCCAAGCATCATGGGCACGGCATCGTGGGCACAGTGTTTTGGGTGTAGCAGAGCATCATGGACACTATCATGGGCACAGCATCATGGACATGACACTTTGGGCACAGCATCATGGGCACAGTATCCTGAGTGCAGCAGAGCATCATGGGCACAGTATCATGGACACAGCATCATGGGCACAGTATCGTGAGTGCAGCCAAGCATCATGGGCACAGCATCATGGGCACAGTATCCTGGGTGTAGCAGAGCATCATGGACACTGTATCATGGGCACAGCATCATGGGCATAGCATCATGGGCACAGTAATCATGGGCACAGTATCCTGAGTGCAGCAAAGCATCATGGGCAAGGCATCATGGGCGTGGCATCATGGACACAATATTATAGGCACGGCATCATGGGCACGACACTGTGGGCACAGCATCATGAGTACAGTATCCTGGGTATAGCAGAGCATCATGTTTCCAAAAATCCTGACAGTTACCTCAGAAAGAAGCAAGATGAAAGGGAATATTCTATCTTGTGTCAGAGTTGCATTGTTACTTGATCTTTACATTAGAAATGATTTTAAACAGACAAGTGACACATACCTATTTTATCCTTGACCAAAAATTGGAAACGATACAGAGAAAGGACAAGTTTCTGGGATCACTCCCTCGCCAGAGCTGCCTGTGGTCAATGTTTCATGAGTGGACTTCAGAACTTTTCTTTGATTTACACTCATTGACATGTCTAGAGAAACTCAGGGTTTTCCCTGGGGACTTTGTTTTATGAGCTCAAAATCTTACTGTAAATGCTGTTTTGTAAGTTTCTTCCAGGCATGTCATGGCACTCTCCCCACATCAGCCCATATAGATTCACCTTATTCCTCACAGGGCTGCGTGGTTCCCCTGTGTGAGTGCCATGAATTTGATTTGTACCAGTTAGTCCATCACAGTTCTAGACTTGTGTTCTTCAGAGGTTATACGGTTCTGGTTGGGTCACTGAAGAACATGCAACGGCAGAGATCGTTTATTAAGAAAATAATGACAGGGTGAGTTTCTTTATTCATTCAACCAACAGAAGCCTGTGGAATGCCTACCCTGAGCTCCACCTTCTGATGCACAATCTAGTCAGCTCTGCCTATGTGTATGCAGCGGATAGCCGTGGTCATGCTGCCACCTTGTCTGAAATTCATCCATTCTTTCCTGGTGAGAGGTATCGTGGGACTGTGTTTATTGTGACTCCTTGGTTGCAGTGAGCAGAAAGCCCTTCCCAAACTGGTTTCAGCAGAGTATTCTGACTTGCATAATGAGCACATAAAGGGAGGGGAGGTATCAGGAACCCCTGGTGTTCGTTTTTCTGTTCTGCTCTTCATGCTGGCTCCACTGGAGGGTGAATTCTCCTGATGACGACAAGGCGGCACATTCTCGTCTGCACCTAACCCCTCAGCAGGCCCAGCAGAAACTCTCCCAGTCGTCAGCGAGGCCTGGATTCATGCTGATTGCATTGCTTGACTTGACACCCGCCGCACATCCAGCCCCTGCTCTGACTGGCCAGGCTGGGGTCACATGCCTCCCTTCCCTTCCCCCACCCCCTCCCCAAAGCCAGGAGTCAGGCAGTTTCATATAATCCCCAAACCAGGGTTTCTGGGTTTTTTTTGTTGTTTTTTTTTTTTGAGTTGGAGTCTCACTCTGTTACCCAGGCTGGAGTGCAGCGGCACGCTCACGGCCATCTCAGCGGCAACCTGCTGGGCTCAGGTGATCCTTCCATCTCAGTCTTCCAAGTAGCTGGAACTACAAGCGTGTGCTACCACACCTGGCTTATTTTTTGATTTATTGTAGAGACAAGGTCTTGAACCCCTGGGCTCAGGCAGTCCTCTTGCCTGGGCCTCCCAAAGTGCTGGGATTACAGGCTTGAGATACCATGACCGGACTCAGGGCTTCTTAATAAGGAACTGTTAATTTGGATGGGAAATAATTCTGTCTCTCTTTTCATTAGTCTGTAACTGAAATTCAGCACTTCCTTCTGTTATGAAACTAGCCCACAGGTCATGGTAGTATTCAAATTCCCTACACCATCGTCCCCAGTCAAGATCACAAAAACTTCGTATTCCATTACAATTGTCACAGGTATCTTAACATCACGTATGTCCCTCACCACTTTGTACTGCAGCAATTATACCGACGAGATCTTGTTATCTAGCATGTTAATAAGTAATTATATATATATTACCATATCAAAAATTTGTTTTCCTTAGGACCCTGCAACCCCCCTCCTGGATTCCTAATATACCCAGAGGAACTCAACTCACTCTATGAAAAAGATACATGCACATGCATGTTTATTGCAGCATTATTCACAATAGCAAAAACATGAAATCAACCATGCTGCGCATCAAAAGAAGACTGGAGTAAAAAAAGTGGTACACATACACAATGGAATATTGTGCAGCCACGAAAAAGGACAAAATGATGACCTTAACAGCAGCTTGGACAGACTTAGAGACTATAATTCTGAGTGATCTATCACAGAAACAAAGAACTGAGTATCACATGTTCTCACTCATAAGCAGACCCTGAACAACTATTGTAATATCGTAAGAAAGGGATTGACAGTAGTGGGAAACTGCCAGGGGAGGGGTGGCACACCTCATCAACAAGGGTACCTGCATAATGAACACTTGTATACCTAACTCTGAATCGTATCCCACATATTTAAAATAAATAATTTAAAAAATTTGTTTTCCCAATAATGTCATAACTATTTCCACATAATGAGCTTCCTTTAGGCCATATGGAGTATATTGTCTACATTTTTGCTTTTGTATTTTTGAGTCAGAGTCGCACTCTGTTGCCCAGGCTGGAGTGGAGTGGCATGCCACTGCAGCCTCAGTCCGCTGGGCTCAGGCAATCTTTCCTCCTCAACCTCCAAAGTAGCTGGGACTACAGGTACATGCCACCATGCCTGGCTAATTTATTTATTATAGAGACAAAGTCTCACCAAGTTGCCCAGGCTGGTCTCAAACACCTGGGCTCAGGCAATCCTCTTGCCTCCACCTCCCAAAGTGCTGTAATTATAGGTGTGAGCCACCACAGCTGGCATATTGTCCACATTTAAAAATCCATCTGAGGAGGGACCCATAGGCTCCTATAGACTACTACCAGAGGGGTCCATGGCACAGAGATATCATGTGGGGGAGAGGTGTCCCCCAAAGGAAAGGCAGAGGGAAGGAAGGGGTGCTGAGCAAGCAGAAATGACAGAGGGCCACGCCAAAGGACACAGAGGTGAGCGGGATGTGGGTTTGTCCTCCAAGATGGCTGTGTTTGAAGCCCCTGGAGTTGCTGCAGTCGGTCTCTTCCTCATTAACAGAGCAAACAAGGACTCAGGAGGCAGGGCCTCTCCAGAGGTCACCCAGTGAGTGGCAGGTCCAGGACGAGGCCAAGGCTCCCTGACTCTACACCTGACTGCTGTACTCCAGCCTCATCAGAGTAAGTGGGGAGAGTGCAATGAGGCCCCACACCCCAAAAGTTCAGTATCAGAGGGAAATGTACTGAGCTCTATGCTTACGTTAGAAGATCTCACACTGAGCATCTAGCCTCCACCTGGACACTGCAGAAAGAAGAGCAAACGAAACCTGAAACAAGCAGAAGCAAGGAAAGAATCAGCATTTGAGCAGAAATCAATAAAACAGAGAATTGAAAAATAATAGAGAAAATCAACAAAACCAGTAGTTGGTCCTTTGAAAAGATCAACACAATGAACGAAACATCAGTTAGATTCACCAAGAAAAAAAAAGAGAGCGGACTCATATTACTAAAACAAGAAGTGGAAGAGGGGACATTATTACCAACCTTGCAGAAATAAGAAGGATCGTAGGGGAATACGATGAACAGCCGGATAGTGATTAGTTGGAAAACTCCGATGAAATGAACAACTCTCAGAAGGCACAAGCTGCTGAAACTGATTCAAGAGGAAATAGATCCTTTGAATAGACCTAAGCGAATAAAGAGATTGGGTCAGTAACAAACAAACAAACAAACAAACAAAAACAACTATTCAGCAGAAAAGCCCAGACCCAGATGGCCTCGTTACCAATTCTTCAACCACAACCTCTTCCAAAAAACTAGAAGGGGAAGAAACAATTTCCACCTCATTCTGTAAGGACAGTACTACGCTGATGCCAAAGCCAGACAAACACATCCAAGAAAAGAACACCACAGACCAATATCTCTTACGTATAGATGCAAAAACAGTACACATGACCAGGTTCGGTAGCTCAGCCTGTCATCCTAGCACTTTGGGAGGCCGAGGTGAGTGGATTTCCTGAGCCCACGTGTTCGAGACCCACCTAGACAACTTGGCAAGACCTCGTCTCTACAATAAACCCAAAATTAGCTGGGTGTGATAGCTCGCATCTGTTGTTCCAGCTACTTGGAAGGCTGAGGCAGAAGGACAGCCGGAGCCCAGCAGGTAAAGGCCGCAGTGGCCAGGAGCGTGCCACTGCACTCCAGTCTGGGCGACAGAGTGAGACTCCAACTCAAAAAACAAAAAACAGTACATGTGAGAATTTACCCACAGAGTTGAACATTATAATTGCAGGAGCTAAATGGCACAAAAATGGAAATAATAGGGGGACGCCTAAGGGGGGGAGAGGTGAGGAGACAGGTTAGGGTTCAGAAATCACCTATTGGGTACAGTGTTCACTGTCTGGGACATGGGCCACCTGAGACCCAGTCCCCACCACTACACAATATTCCATGTAACAAACATGCATGTGTACCCCTGTATCTAGAATAAAAATGAGGGGAAATGATAACAGAAAGATATGTATAAATTGTCTCTGGTTTCCAAAAGATTCCTACTATCAAAAGCAATCAAAGATCATGGAGACACGTCAAATTAAACTTTAAGTATAAAAGTATGACCAGGCCATTTTGGAAAAATACACAAAGATAATTCATAAGAAATAGTTGTTCCATAGGCTTGGTGCGGTGGCTCATGCCTGTGAATCCAACACTTGGAGAGGCCGAGGTGGGCAGCTTGCTTGAGTCCAGGAGTTGGAGACCAGCCTGGGCAAGATAGCAAAACCTTGCCTCATCTCTATAAAAATTTTTTTAAAAATTAGCCAAGTGTGGTGGTTCATGTGTGCAGTCCCAGCTACTCAGGATGCCGAGGTGGGAGGATTGCCTGATCTCAGGAGATTGAGGGCTGCTGGGAGCCATGATCGTTGTCGTGATCATGCCACTGCACTCCAGCCTGGGCGACAGTGTGAGAACTTGACTCAACAAATCAGTAAATAGATAAAATCTCTGGAATTATCTTGCTTGTTTCTTTGTAAGACAAGCAAGGCAGGAGAGCAAGACCTGTGCCTTGCAACCTGTCACGTGGAAGGACGCTGTGAAGTGAAGAGTGCTCCACATCTCTGTGAAATGGGTAGCCAAGCCCATTGTACAGGTGAGGAAGCTGAGGCCCAGAGAGGGGAAATGACTTACCCACGTTTCAGTGCAGGTAGGGTGATCGCATGATCCCTTGTCCAAATCAGGAAGCTTTTGCCCTGGACAAGTACTAAGCTGAACAGGACATGTGATCACAGGTATAAACTAGGACAGCAAACAAAGGCACACTTCAGAAGGAAGACTCAACCCCAGCTAGTCTAAGCCATGTTCTTTCCACCACAGCCCAAGTTCCGTGAAAAGTCAAGGTCAGCTAATTACTCCCCCGCATGCCCTGACCCGCAGGGAGCACCACCCCGCACAGCACAGGGGCAGGGGAACATCAAGACTCTGCTGGCTCCACTGTAGCCCTGAAGCTCTGAGGAGGTTTTCCATAGCGGGAGCCAAGATTTCCTCCGTCAAAGTCGGTGCAACAATAAAACGAGCAAAATTAAACCTGGATCTCCTTTGTGAGGAGGAAGGAGTCGGGAAAGAAAGGATTTGAGTCATATACCCAAAGAGAAGCTCATGAGCTCACTGTGTTGTGCAGAGCGATTGATGTCCACGTAGAGCCCGATCGTGGGCTGCCCTCTCCCCAGGTCTCTCCGATCTTGGGGATTTACCCGAAGAGTGAGTGAAAGGAAAAGGTTAGCCAGGCAAGCGCATTTATTGCGGTGGAAGGGTGGGCTGAGCTGGAGCCTGGAGTCAGCCAGGTCCGTATTTGAAGCCCTGAGCTGTCACCGGAAGGATGGCCCTGTGGTCCCACCATCTCCCAGGGTGCTGTGCCACCAAGCAGCGAGGGTGGCGTCTGGTTCCCTCCCCTTGATGCTGAATGGCCTTGTGAGTTTTGACCAGCAGAAATGACA
The DNA here is from genome assembly GCF_000164805.1 of Carlito syrichta. Lineage (NCBI taxonomy): Eukaryota > Metazoa > Chordata > Mammalia > Primates > Tarsiidae > Carlito > Carlito syrichta. The sequence continues at coordinate 14,495 of NW_007246591.1, forward strand.
CAGTGCCAATTCTGGGGCTAGTTCCTAAGATCCCCGGGAGCTCTGCTCCTGCTGTCTAAGAAGCCAGGCACCTTGGAAGGACGGCCAGTTAATATGCAGAGAGACTGCATGGAAAGACAGAAAGAGGAGCTGGAGATGGGAGACCACAATGGGAGAGAACCTGCCAGCCCCTGCTGCTTCAGTCCCCCGCTGGGTACCCGTCATCTGAATGAGCCCATCTTGACTCTTCCAGCCCCAGTGAAGCCACCCCAGTGCCACATGGAGTCCAGGTGCCCAGCCACCCCCCCCCCAAGCCCCACCCAAAGTGCAGAATCAAGAACAAACGAGTGGTGGTTGTTCCTTTAAGCCACTGTGTTTTGGGGCAGTTTGTTACACAGCAGCAGATAACAAGAACACCGGCTATGTGAATTTTGTCAAGTTATTAAAATAATCTGAGACTTGGTTTCTTTTTCTGTAAAATGGGATAATACTAGTACTTACAGGATTGTGGCGATGCTCCAGGTAAACATCTAGTGGTTTTGTGGAATACATATGATAGAATATGATTAAATGATATAATTTCCTGCAGGAGCTCATTTTCCATTTCACTCAGTGGATTCTATGGGGTAGAATCATCTAGAACCATAAGAAATTGTAAGAATAGGTTTATGTATCAACTTAACTTATTAAAGAATTTGAAATAGAAATAAATAATTATTTTTGTTTTAAAAAGAGTAGCATGAATGGAGCTGTTCTGATCGCAATAATGTTTTTCCAATCTCTGGATAAGTGCTAGAAAGCAATGAGGAGAAACTACAACTGTGAGGGCATTTGAGTGGGGGCTTTATATGAAAATTGACTCGGGATTTCCTTAATGCTGTTGTCAGGTTCTTAGTAATAAATCAGTCTAATGCAATTCCCAGATGCAAATAAAGTTTTGAAATAACACGGAGAGATAAAAAACAGTGTCTTTGAATTTAGATTCTTGTGAAAATGTTCTCCATTAAAATTTGCTTTAATTTGATCTTCATAAAAATAATTTCAGTGCAATTATTAAATAGAAAAACTGGTCACTGTGTAATTTATCTAGTGCTATTGTGGGCCCAGCAGGGAGCTAAGTGTTTGCATTCCTTTACTTATTCAATAAATAGCAAAATCCAGAGCTCAGGGGAGGGCTTCTCTGATGTCTCCCAGCCACTGGATGATGTCACTGCTGTTACTACCCTCATTTCACAGATGAGGAAACTGAGATGGAAAGGTTAAGCTACTTGCCAAGTCATTCAGCTTGAGAGTGGCAGGGCAGAGATTTGAACGCAGGTCTCTTGGGTCTCTCTTCCCATCACCCCTCACCCCTTCGCCTATAGCAGTACACACTGCTCCAAGTGTGTGTGGACTAAATAAACAGGAAAGACTAAGCGCATTAGTGAGCACCAAGAGGCAGCACTCCCACCCAGCAGCAACGAGGAGTCTGGAGACCTGGACTTGAATTCTGACTCACTGTGTGGCTGTTCCCACTGGAACACGGTATCCTCATAGCCTAAAGGAGGGATCTGGATAGATATTTGGAAAATTACCCAAACCATGATCCCTTGGACCTTAATTTTTTGTGTTTTGTTTTGTTTTGTTTTGATTTGGAGTCTCACTCTGTCACCCAGGCTGGAGTGCAGTGGCACACTCACGGCCACCGCAGCCTCGACCTGCTGGGCTCCGGCGATCCTTCTGTCTCAGCCTTCCAAGTAGCCAGAACTACAGGTGCGCGTTACCATGCCCAGCTACTTTTTTGATTTTATTGTGAAGACAAGGTCTTGCCTAGGTGCCTGGGCTGCTCTAGAACCCATGGGTTCAGGCAATCCACTCACCTCAGCCTCCCAAAATTATGGGATTACAGACTGAGCCACTGAGCCCGGCCTGGACCTTAATGTTAACTGATTATAGTTAGTACTTGAGCCCTAAAAAGATGCCAATGATATAGACGCTACTGGAAAGCATTTTGACTTAACGTAGCAACATTTCGCTTCAAGAACTGGTTCTACTCCTCCTGAGTGACTTTGGGCCAGTTTTCTGGCTCTCTGACTCTCTGTTTCAAAGACTTCTCTCGTGAGACCCAGCGAGGCAATCCATGTAAAAGAATCAAACACTAGCCGGGCTCGGTGGCTCAGCCTGTAATCCCGCGCCTTTGGGAGGCTGAGATGAGTGGATTGCCTGAGTCTGCGGGTTCGAGACCCGCCTGGGCAGCGAGACCTCATCTGATCAATAAATCAAAAAATCAGCTGGGCGTGGTAGCGTATGCCTGTAATTCCGGCTACTTGGAAGGCTGAGGTGGAAGGATCGCTGGAGCCCAGCAGGTTGAGGCTGCAGTGGCTGGGAGCGGTCACTGCACTCCAGTCTGGGTGACAGAGTGAGACTCCAACTCAAAAAAAAAAAGAATCAAACACTCAGCAAACACCTACGTGTTCAGCGAAAGTCACTGTCGTGAAGCGTCCATGTAAAAACCACGTAACACACAGCAGCAATCTGTGTGTGTGTTCTAATCACTTAGCAATTCTTTGATAGGTAGATGTATTTTCTGACTGTCGTTTCCACAAGGAAAGAGGGCGACCTGCTGGCCCTCACTCCCTAAGACCCTTGAGGCTGAGCCAGGGTCTATCTGTTTGCAGCCATCCTCAGGCCAGCACCGCCTAGTCTCCAGCAGGTGCACCTGAGTGTGTGATGGATGCATGCCATAATGTCATGTCTCTGTGATGCCACAGGGCACAGCTGGACACTCACCTGAGCCTCTGCATGCCTTTCCACCCACCAGCACCCATGGCTGGGGAGAGACTCTTTCTCACTGTCTCCTGGATGCTGGGCTTACTGCTATTCATGCACTAACACCTTGAAAGAGACACTTTTCTCTTTTAAGTAGCTATTTCCCCCCCATGAGACTGTGAAGAAATCAAGGCCGGGGCTTAATCAACGTAGGCACATCTGATCTCACAGTAAATGACATGGAGTACATGATCAATAAATATCTGTTAAACCGAATTGAACCAATAGACAGAGCTTGGAGATTTCCAACAGCAGAAAGTATCGTCTTAAAGTTATACATATATATGGATAGCAAATAAGCACATGAAAAATGCTCTATGACACTAGTCATTATGGAAATACACATGAAAATCACAACATAATGTCACTATACATGTCCTGTGGTGACTAATATTTAAAAACTGACACGCCCAGTGTTTATGACATTGTGGAACACCTGGGATCCTCATACAATACTGGTAGAAATACAAAAAGCTATAACCGCTTTGGGGTTTTTTCCTAATACGAATTAATATAAATTAAACAGGCCGGGCTTGGTGGCTCAGCCTGTAATCCCAGCACTTTGGGAGGCTGAGATGAGTGGATTGCCTGAGCCTGCGGGTTCGAGACCCACCCAGGCAACTTGGTGAGCCCTCATCTCTACAATAAATAAAAAATTAGCCAGGCGCAGTAGCGCGCGCCTGTTGTTCTGGCTACTTGGAAGGCTGAGGCGGGAGGATCGCCTGAGACCAGCAGGTCAAGGCTGCGGTGGCAGAGAGCATGCCACTGCACTCCAGTCTGGGCGACAGAGTGAGACTCCAACTCAAAAAAAAAAAAAAAAAATTTAACATATACCTTCCATATGACCCAGAAATCCCACTGTAGGTATTCCATTTTGGGACCCACCCCCCCAAAAATGGAATTTATTGATAAAAAGTTGTGTGTGTGTTCTTATATGTTGAAACGTCAGTCAGCTTTAAAGTACTCTCCATTCCATGCGATACACCTATCAAGACGCTTCTTCCACCACTCAAAACAGTTTTTTAACTTGCCAATTTTTATGCCTTTTAGTGCATCTGCCATTTTTTGTTTCATCTCTTCCACGTTGGCAAGATGTTTCCCTTTGAGGACTTTTTTCAACTGAGGAAACAAAAAGGTCACTCAGGGTGAGATCGGGTGGAAAGGGAGGGTGGGGCATAGGGGTCATGCTGTTCTTGGTCAAAAACTGCTGAACACTCAGCACAGTGTGGGCAGGTGTGCTTGTAAATCACTCATCATAAAATGGGCAAATGTGTCCAAAGAATCTCCAAAAACAACTCACTGAAGCCAAACACACAACTCACAACAACACTAGCTGGCTCAGCGATGCCAATGGATGCCTAGAACACTTATCTAGCGGGGAAAGTCTATGCTACAAGGGACCCGCCCTCCAAAAGAGAATTCCAATTTTTTTTTTTTGGTCCTCCCTTGTATTTATATAAGAGAATTAAAAAAAAATATATGTCCAAGCTGGGCTCGGTGGCTCAGCCTGTAATCCCACGCCTTTGGGAGGCTGAGGTGAGTGGATTGCCTGAGCCCACGGGTTCAAGACCCGCCTGGGCAACTTGGTGAGACCTCATCTCTACAATAAATCAAAAAATGAGCCGGGTGTGGTAGCGCGCGCCTGTAGTTCCAGCTGCTTGGAAGGCTGAGGCGGAAGGATCGCCGGAGCCCAGCAGGTCAAGGCTGCGGTGGCCGGGAGCGTGTGACTGCACTCCAGTCTGGGCGACAGTGAGACTCCAACTCAAAAAAAAAAGGATAAAAACAAAAATAAATAAAAATATAAATATATGTCCACATATGAATGTATATGTGATTTTTCACGGTAGCTCTGTTAACAAAAGTCCAAACCTGGATACAACACACATACCCTTCAGTTGTTGAATGAATAAACACATCATGAAACATCCTTCAATGGAACATTACTCAGTAACAAGAAGTAACAAGCTACTGACACACAACAGCAAAGATGAATTTCAAATGTTACCTAAGAAAAAGATGTCCCACCCAAAAGACTACACAATGTGTGATTTCATTCAAATTAAATTTTATTTTATTTTATTTATCTTTGAGTTGGAGTCTCACTCTGTTGCCCAGGCCGAAGTGCAGTGGCACGCTCATGGTCACTGCAGCCTCAACCTGCTGGACTCAGGCGATGGGTCTGCCTCAGTAGTCCAAGTAGCTGGGACTACAGGCATGCACCACCACGCCTAACTAATTTTTTAATTTATTGTAGAGACGAGGTCTTGCCAAATTGCCCAGGCTTGTCTCGAGCCCTTGGGCTCAGGCAATCCTCTCGCCTCAGCCTCCCAAAGTGCTGGGATTACAGGCATGGGCTACCATGCCCGCCTCAGATGAAATTTTAGAAAAGGCAAAATTATCATGGCAGAAAATAGAAATCAGGAGTCGGGAGAGCTCGCAGCCTGACGGAAAAGGAACACAAGCGAACTTCCATAAAGCTGCTTTAAAAAATATATTCGATGTGCTGTTTTGTTTGAATTGCTTTTTTGGGGTAGTGAGTGTTCTGTCCCTGGAGAATTCTCAAGACAGTCTGATTGGATATGTTTTAGAGGGGATTCCTGAGTTGGGCACAGTCCCTGGACGGAGAGGGTCTTTAGAGCATGTTGGATGGTGGGATTTAGGCATAGAGTCAGTATGTGCAGCAGCAAAAACAATGGTCCAGCCGTTCATTCCTTCATCACTTACTGAACACCTCCCATGTCCTGATGCCACTTGACAATGTTGAGTCAAGCTAGTCTGAGGTGGTTTCTCTGTAATCACTCCAACACTCCTGGGAAATGTAAGCCCAGAGCTAGGTATTAAGCCAGGGGACACTGACCCTAAGAGCAAAGGAGGCGCTCGCAAGAGGCGTGAAGGTGTTAGGGAGATGCCTCTCATCTTCATTGCCACAGACCTCTACCCTCATAGCTGGACAGTGGCAGCAGCCTCTTCACTGTCTCCTGAGTCCACGCTCACTGCCATGAGGGCCCTCGGTACACAGCAGCCAGAGGCTTTCTGTGGCCACCTAAGATCCGGATCTGAGCCCATGACTCTCCTGCCTCAAAACCCTTCTCAGGTGCCTCACGGTATCAGATGAAAGTCCACATCCCTCAACGTGGCTCACAGGCCTCCCGTGCCCTAGCCTGGGGAAAAGAAGGGCAGCTTGGCGAGCATAGTGGCCTCTCTGTGGGCCAGGGTGGGGAGAAAGGACAAGCAAGGGTGCCCTGGAAAGACATTTAGGAAGCAAAACCCACCTGAGCTCCAGGCCTGGTTGTACAACCCAAGCCTGTTCCCAGGCCACCCAGTCTTGAGTCAGTGATCTCAAAGGGCCTTTCGCTACCAGGGCTGGAAGTCTGCATGTCTCAGGGTATTACCTAGGTTGCCCTCTGTCTCTGTGCCTCTGTGTCCGGATCTCTTGACAGACACCTTTAGGAAAGTTGTAATCTGCAAGTGTGAGTCAGAGATTAACTGGGCTTACTCTGCAGGAGGCTTCACAGCCTGTCCTGCCGATATGACCTCACCGGAGGAGCCCAGGTCATGTTACTGACCTGGAGTGAGCAAGAAAGCCTGTCGAGTGTCCTTTGAGATGGGAGAGGAGGTGATGCAGTTTAGCCGGGTCACGCTCCTGGAGACGACTGTTCTCTGGGATCTAGCAACAGGGGGTAAGCGGGGAAAGGACTGGTCTAGTGTGCCAGCTCTGTCAGACGCCAGGGTCCAGGCACTCCAGACACTCCTGGGAGGTGTTTCCTTCCAGTCCAGTAGAAAGTTCACTGAGCCGGCCCTACATCGACGGGCCATGCAGCCTTGGATTGACCTTGATAATGCCGCTTGACCTCTAGCTCAGTGTCTTTCCCAACCAGTCCAACATGGTAAGGGCCGCTGGAGCTCATCCAGAATCGCACATGATTCTCAATTTCGCAAGCACTACGTGTGGACTACAGAAAAGTGTAAAGCATGAACAATCAAAAGGGAAAAAAATATGTCTCCATCTTCCCACCCAGACGGTGAGCAGATGTTTTTCTATTTTCACCAACATGGGATTGCCATTGCATGGCCCCCTCTGCACCCAGCGATTCCCTCAACCCCACACTGTGCACATTTCCCCGTTATGACGCTTTCTTCTGCATGACGGGCTCAGATGTGACTGGGTGTCTGGGGCATTCTCCACGGGAGGCCAGTCTCCATCTTTCATTTCACCCTCCAAAAACACGCATTAGCTCCAAGAGCATTACAGGCCCTGTGCATTGTTGTGGAAGGTTTCACTGGCATGGAGGAGGGAGCAGCCTGGTGCACCCTCCAGCAACCAGCCTCACCCAGCCCGCTTGAGAGCTCTGATTGTCTGACTTTCCTGATCCCCAGTCTCTCAGAAACTACCCCCAGCTCTTCCAGTTTCTACCCATGCAGCAAAACAACAGCCAGGTGGATGCCCCCTGGAAGTTGATTTTTCTTTGTTTACTCATTCATTCCTTCAGTAAATACTGAGCACCTGTTACACGAGGGACATCATCTTGAGTGCTGAGAGACGTATCATTCAACAAGAGGAAAAATCTGGACTCTCCTGGACCTAATTCTTCATTGTTTAGAGCCCACTGAGGGAAGTCCCTTAATCTTAAACAGTCTCCTGTTTTTGGATATCTATGTTGTTTCTAGTTCCCTACATCCTCGTGACAAGCTACACTGAGATGAACATCTTTGTGGCTTAGGCTTGCATTTCACAATTTTCAAAAAGCTTTCCCTTGACAGACTTTTTTTTTTCTCATGATGATCTTGAGAGATTTTTATCAAAAAGGAAGGTAAAGGCTAAGAAAAACCAAGAAATTTCCCCAAAGTTACATATTTGGTTATTTGGTGGCAGATCAAAAGCACCTTTTAGACTGGGTGCAGTGGCTCACATCTGTAATCCCCACATTTTGGGAAGCTGAAGCAGGAGGATTGCTTGAGCCTAGGAGGTAAAGACTACAGTGAGCTATGAGCATGCCACTGCATTCCAGCATAGGCAACAGAGTGAGACCCTGTCTCAAAATATGTTTCTTTAAAAAACACCTTTTCAAGAGGAAAACATGAGTCAGATGACCTTTGAGTTCCTTTTCCCTGAATAGTAGTAGCTGGCATTTACAAAGCACCCGCTATGCCTCCAACCCCAACATATACCATCTCATTTATTTATTGTTTGTTTGTTTATAGAGATGGGGTTTCCCTCTGTTGCCCAGGCTGGGGTGCAATGGCGTGATCATAGTTCATGGCAGCCTTATCTTCTAGGCTCAAGTGATCCTCCTGCCTCAGCTTCCCAAGTAGCTGGGACTACAGGCACGTGTCACCACATCTGGCCATACCATTCCATTTAATCTTCTATTATCTCCCCATTCCATAGATGAGCACATGACCGCAAGTGACAGCAGGGACGGGAACCAGGTGAGTCTGACACCAAAGCTCACACACCAAGAGCCTGATTCTAACCGGAGGACACTAGTGTTATAGTCTTTAAAATGGCATAGGAATTTGCTAATGCTTCTGACAAATACCTTTTCTTTTTTTGAGTTGGAGTCTCACTCTGTCGCCCAGACTGGAGTGCAGTGGCCGCTCCCGGCCACCGCAGCCTCGAC
>NW_007246591.1:22922-63846 GCF_000164805.1 Carlito syrichta
GAGAAGTCAACAAACACATGAAGAAATGCTCACTCACTAATCATCAGGGAGATGCAAATCAAAATCACACTGAGATACCACCTAACTCCAGTCAGAATGGCAATTATCAACAACTCAAAAAATAACAGCTGCTGGAGAGGGTGTGGTGAAAAGGGAACACTTCTACACTGCTGGTGGGAGTGTAAACTAGTGCAACCTCTGTGGAAAGCAGTGTGGCGATTCCTAAAAGCTCTAAAAATTGACCTTCCATATGACCCTGCAATCCCCCTACTGGGAATATACCCTGAAGAACACAAATCACTCTATAAAGAAGATACCTGCACACGTATGTTTATCGCAGCGTTGTTCACAATAGCAAGAACCTGGAAACAACCATGCTGCCCATCAAAAGAGGACTGGATTAAAAAAATGTGGTACATATACACGATGGAATACTACGCAGCCATAAAAAAGAACAAAATCATGAATTTCGCAGCAACCTGGATGGAACTAGAGTCTATAATACTGAGTGACCTCACACAGAAACAAAGATCAGAATATCACATGTTCTCACTCATATAATGGACCTTGAACATCCAATGTAATACTATAAGAAAATGACTGACGGTACTGGGAAACTATGGGGGGGAGGGGGATGGGATTAACAGTAGCAAATATCTGTCTGGGCCTGGGAAAACACCTCTTATCAACAGGGTGTCTGAATGAAACGTAATTGTACACCTAACCCTTAACTGTACCCCACAAAACTATAATAAAAATACTGATTAATTATTAAAAAAAAAATGTTTTCCTCTATAATTTTTATTGCAAAGGTGATATTTTCTCATCCTAATTAGCAAAATAATGCAAAGATGGGTAAAGGATAATTGAATAATCTCCCTTCATAATGCTTCATTCTTGATTCCTTGACAGGATTCCCCAAAATGCTGACAGTATTTACATAAACATCTATGCTAATCATATCAACACTCATATATTTACATTAAGGGCATTTCCTGGGTTGTTCCTTTGTATAAAAAATGACATTTACGCTGGGCTCGGTGGCTCAGCCTGTAATCCCACACCTTGGGAGGCTGAGATGAGTGGACGGACTGAGGCCGCGGGTTCGAGACCCACCTGGGCAAGTGGCAAGAGTTCATCTCTACAATAAATCAAAAAATTAGGCGGGAGTGGTAGCGCGCGCCTGTAATTCTGGCTACTTGGAAGGCTGAGGCGGAAGGATCGCCGGAGCCCAGCAGGTCGAGGCTGCGGTGACCGGGAGCGGCCACTGCACTCCAGTCTGGGCGACAGAGTGAGACTCCAACTCAAAAAAAAAATGACATTTATTAATAGATTGTTTTGCATCTTCCAATTGTCACGTAGGAATACATCATGTACATCTCATAGGTCAATACATTTCCTTTGTGTTATGTTTTAATATTCCCTTTCAAGTCCCATGGATGGCACTTGATTGTATGCTGTGAAGTTAGAGTTATATTTTTTTAATGTGCAAATCTCCAATATTACAATGTTCGGAATTCTGTTTCAGTGAAATTTCTGTCAATTTTGGAGGCAATAGCAAGTTTAAAAAATAATATATTGTTGCAGCATCATTTAGAATCTGACATGACAGTGCCCCTTATTTCTTGTCTATTGTGTTGTATTTCTCTAATAATCAAACCCTTTTATTTTTAAGATAATATAACAATATTTCTCAAATTACCAAACAAAAAGGTCACATTTGATGTGATGTGATATGATACAGTTTGATTTGTTTCAAAGTAATTTAATGATAGGGTATGGGAATGGCAGTAGATGGGGTATAAAAGAAATGTTTAGTCATGAACGTCAATCATTACAGTTGGCAATGGGTAAAGTATTAACTCTACTCTGGCATATATTTGAAATTATCCATATTAACAAATTAATACATATAGATTTGGCTGCTGTGTTCCACTTTCTAAAAGAAGATTCTTAATTTGGATTTTATTTATTTATTTTTAATTTAATTTTTTATTTTAAATATGTGGGCTACAATTCAGGGTTAGGTATACAAATCGTCATTATACAGGTACCTTTGATGATGAAGTGTGCCCCCCCCACCTCCCCTGGCAGTTTCCCACAACTGCCAATCCCCTTCTTATAGTATTATGATAATTATTCAAGGTCTACTTGTGAGTGAGAGCATGTGGTACTCAGTTCTATGTTTCTGTGATAGATCACTGAGTATTATAGACTCTAAGACCATCCAAGTTGCTGCAAAGTTCATAATTTTGTCTTTCTTCATGGCTGCATAATATTCCATCATGTCTATGTACCACATTTTTTTAAATCCAGCCCTCTTTTGATGGGCAGCCTGGTTGGTTCCATGTTTTTACTGTTATGAATAATGCTGCAATAAACATGCATGTGCAGGTATCTTTTTCATAGTGTGATTTGAGTTCCTCTAGGTATATTCCCAGAAGGGGGATTGCTGGGTCATAAATATGGACTTTCTAATGAACAAAAATGTAAATGAGTTTGAGAAAAACTGATATCTTTACAATATTCAGGCTTCCATTCAAATGAAGGGAATCCATTTCCAATTTCAAGCTATCCTTCATACCTTTCAGGAAAGATTTATAGAGCAATTTATATATTTCTAGAATAACTTGACCATTTTACTTGTAGATATTTTATTCTTGTTGTTATCAATAGATTATTTTCCTACTGACTAATACCGGTATAGTGGGAAGCTGTTGATTTTTACATAATTTTATTTGCTTACTGCCTATCTTTTTCTATTTGAATACTTGACAAGTATTTTTAGGTATATAATCTTATTAACTGTGTATATGATGAAGCATTAAAATCAAGGATAAAAAAAGGCTTGCCAGGCTTGGTGCCTCAGTTTGTAATCCCGCGCCTTTGGGAGGCTGAGGTGAGTGGATTGCTTGAGCCCGCGGGTTCGAGACCCGCCTGGGCAACTTGGCGAGACCTCATCTCTACAATAAATCGAAAAATTAGCCGGGCGTGGTAGGGCACACCTGTACTTCCAGGTACTTGGAAGACTGAGGCGGAAGGATCGCCGGAGCCCAGCAGGTCGAGGCTGCGGTGGCCGGGAGCAGCCACTGCACTCCAGTCTGGGCGACAGAGTGAGACTCCAACACACACACACACACACACACACACACACACACACACACACACACACACACACACACACACAAAGGCTTAACAATTCTACTTGATTAGCGGCATGTAATGTCAAATAGAACAAATCAGATAGAGCAATGTTTTTTTCGTCTGTGTCTTCTACCTGGCTTCTACCTGGCCACCTCACCGTTTAGACTTGGGTCATTTAACTGTACTATGGAATCTGGGCCCCTTAGGTAGAAAATCTAAAGAAAGAGTCTCAACCAGAAATGCAATAACAGCCACAAGAAACTGAAAATCAATACTGACCTTTGGATACAAAAATAGTGGTTTATGATTGGAACTGAGAAATGTATGCAAACTTCTCTAGCAGGCAGATTAACTCATAGACTCTAAATCTGGTATGTAGGATTTTACATTCTAAATAGGGTGCCAATATCTTATCTATGAATATTTTTGAGGAGAGTAGATTTCAGCATTCTAATAATACAATCTCATCTGTTTGTTTCTCAAATTAAACGTTACAAAAATATTTATACATTGCTTTATTTAATCCTCAATATAAATATCTTGAGAGAGAGGTAATAAGAGTATCCATTTGGTAGAATCATAGTGAAGCCCAATGAAATAAATCACAGGAAAAAAATGAGCAAAATTGACTATATGCATAAAAAAACTCATAACTTGTGCTTTAATATGTAATCCTTTAGCTAACACAGAGAATATTTAGTACAATATGAGAAGTAACTGAAGAATTTCTATATTTTCCGCATATATTCTTATTAACAGAAATCATTTAAGTTGATAATTCTGTTTCATTGAAGACTCATTCAATATTTTAAGGTACATTCATGGTTTAAATTATTATAGTTTCATTAAATAATACTATGTTATGTGACAAACATATTTCTCTATGCTCCTTTATTGGGACTTTTCTTTAAAAACCCCAGCAGTTTACCCATGCAGAGGAGTTTTAACACAACCTATTAGATTTCTCCACTCCCCAGGAGTTTTTAATGTGATTTATAATACTGAGTCTTCGCAGTCACAATCATAAGAATATATTCATTTATTTAAGTTTCTTTTTATATCCTTCATAAAATATTTATATTTTTCTTCATAGGTCCTAAAAATCCTTGCTGAGATTTTTCTCTGAGATATTACAAATTTTGTTTCTGTTATGAGTTGATTCGTTACCTAATAACCTTTTTAAAATAAATACTGCTTGTCATAAATGTATGAGAAGTTTATTTTTCCTCTCGATAAAGCCAATTAGCTAGCACAGATGGTCACTCCAACTACCTAATGAGCTTAGGATGAGCTATAGTGTCAAATGGTGCTGTCAAGTCCTCTTACTTGAGGACTACTTATTGTTGATCTTGAGAACAAGTATGTAATGGGTTGAGTCTGCTTGGCTACATAAAAGGCTGAGATTTGTTTGTGCAATCTCTCAGCAGATTGCCTGTGATGCACATCACATTCTAGTTTAATGATTATTCAATAATAAAATTGTCTTTTCTCTGCAAAAAGTGAAATAAAATAAATACTGCTAAATATAGGGAGGTTTTAAGATTTCTCTTTGGCCAGTACTGTATCTTTTTAAATCATTTATCATTTGATTTCTGGTTTATGATAATATACACATATAAATAGCTCATAGATGCAAACTGAAGTCACAAAACACTCATTATCTCTATGTACTGCACATGCTCAGATACAAGAGATCATCCAATAGCCTTGCATTGAGGACAGTTTCTCTTAGCTATCCCTCAGCAGTTCTTACTTAAATGATGAATGTTTACCATTGTTTAATGTCTGTGAAATCTGTGTCTTCAGTTACATGGTTATATGAATTTTGAGTTGGCTCTTTGCTGTTCCAGGATTCCCTAGGCAGCTACCTGAAACTCGCATTCAAGGAATTGACTCATGATTGCAGGGACTAGCAAGTCCAAGTATGTAAAGCAGGCTGACAGGCTAGGCTAGAAACCCAGAGAAGACTTTTTGCAGTCTGGAGTTCAAAATCTTCACGATAGGAAAAAGCAGCCTGGAAATTCAGGTAGGGTTTCTATGTTGCAGTCTGGAGGCAGAATTTACCTTTTTCCAGAAAACTACAGTATTTGCTCTTAAGGTCTTCAACTAACTGGGTGAGACCCACTCACATTATGGAGGGTAATCTACATTATTCAAAGTCTACAGATTTAAATGTTAATCACATTCAAAGTCTACAGATTTAAATTTTAAAATACCTTCACAACAACATTTAGACTGGTGTTTGGCCAAACAACTGGGCATCATAGCCTAGCCAAGTTCACATAGAAAATTAGGTCATCATCCTTAACAAGGAAGGATTACCCAAGGCATGTAAACTCTGGTTTGGTTGGTAAGGAGATGTTAAATGGGAATTCAACATACTTGTTCTAAGGAACTGTGTTTTATTACACATGGAACAGAAATTTGTTATAATAAAAAGGATCGTGTTTACTGACCATTTTGGGGTCACCAAAGTTTTTCTCCTTTTGTTGGCTTATTTGATTCTTGGGGAAAATCTGTGATGTAGAAATCATCATATTCTGTGTACTATGGCAATTTTGTAAAATTAAATAGAATACTTTATATAGAAACAGCTATCAAGCTGCTGAACATTTTAAAAAGCACAAAGTGAAAGTTAATGGTTATTTCACTTTCATTATTGTTGAGACTAAGAGCAGTTTGTTTATTTTTCACAAAAAATATTTTTGAGACTGTGGTTATTATTTAAGTGATGCTGCAAAGTCCCAAAACAATCATTTTTTTTTTCTATATTTGTTTCAAACAAAAATGATTCAATATTTTAAGTACAAAAGTGAGAAACTAAGGACAGATGACTAGAAAAATTATTAATTTACCCCCACAATGTGAATACCAAATTCACTAACGTTTTATTGTAAGAAACTGCACCTTCAAAATGGAAGTTAAACTTAGCAATAAATAGTACTCAGAGAATTTCACTTCCGGCAGCTTTGTAAGTATATTTCCAAAAAGAACTTGCCACATTGGAAAATATTTGAATACATGTCAAATATAAAATTGTTTCTTTGTAATATCATGTGCCCTCTTTCTCTATAGAGTTCTTTTTTTTTATTTTTGCAAGTGTTTTCATATACATTGACTCATTTGCCTTACAGAAATCATTATCCATAATACCTGCCTTGGGTTCATTCTTAAGGTTAAATAAACTTATCCTGGTTTAAACATTTAGTATATGGATGCATGCTCTCAGTAAACACTTAATATCACTTCTTTATTTGTTTTGTGTATTCTAAAAGCACATATTTTAAAATCTCATTTATACAGATCAAGATACCATTGACTTAGAAAATTTACATGAGGAGTTATGGTTGCAAAACTTTCAAATGGCCTATGTTTGCTTTTATTTTTAAAATATTTATACTTTTTAATTGCAAATGTAATACTTGCTCATGAAAAGTAAAAATTTACCCCCCTACAACTCCCAATTTCTATTGTCCTAACTTAATGTTAAAGGTACCAACAGCATACCTCCATAATAGTCTATGCTCAACCAAATGCATAATCAACCTGCTTACAATCAGAGAAGGGAATGTTTAGATGTTGCTTGTTTCTAGGAATTATGTGGATTATGTGGATTTCTCCACATAATATCAGTCACTTACCTGTCCCTCCTAATTATACATAATAGCTCTGTCAACCTGTTTTTTTCAGGGTTTTATGTTCTAAAATTCAGTACTTTCACAATTCAGAATGCAATTATAAATTGAAAATTTAATTGATTTAAATTTATAAATGCTGAATTTGCCCAACATCATTTGAGCAATCAGTTCATTTCTGTGATTTGGAATTAATACTAACTTGCTTTATTATATATTTACAATGACCATTGGTATATGTTATAAGAAATAGCCCTCATTGCTCTTTTTTTTTTTTTTTTGAGGTTCCATCTAGTTTTTTTTTGTTGTTTTTTTTTTTATTTTAAAGATGTGAGGTAAAATTCAGGGTTAGGCTTATTGCTTTTTTTAACATAAAAATATAAATGAATTATAGGAAAGCTAACAACTTTTAAGTACTATCTCTTTTTTTCAAGTTTTGTTTGTTTGTTTTGCATGGGTAAAATTTAAACCAAAAAAAAAAAAAAAAGGATCTGTAAATTACTTTAAATTTTGATGTGCTTCACACTTTAACTTCTTATCTCCCCAAGTCATGACATAACATGGGACTTAGGTCATGTCAGACCTTAGGAAATCAACCTATCATTCTTTGTAGATCTAGTTGTTCTCAAAGGTATAATGGCTAACTAAGCTTTATAATTTTGGATTTTCTCCCACTTTCTCCATCTATCACTCTTTGATCCATAGTCTATTTTATAATTTGTTAAAGCAGAACTTGAACAAAACAACAGATTTTGAAGGTGTAGTGCTGAAAAGTTTATTTTCTGCCCCACCACTACAATTCCCAGAATAATGCAGTGACAAATCTTTGTAAATAATTCTTATACTAGAGATTCCGCATTTTATTTTTTTAAATTTTTATTTTATTTTAGAATCAGAGGATGCATGTGGAGATTTGTTACACAGATATATTGCATAATGGCGAGGTTTGGGCTTTTGATGATCCTGCCCCGCAACCCCTGGTGGAGAGCATGGTACCCGATGGATGATTTTGATGCCCTTATTTCTGCTCCCTCCCTCCTTCCTTTGGCAGTAGCCAATGTTCTGTTGTTCCCTTCCTTTGTGCCTGTGTGTGCTTGGTTTTAGTACCCACTTGTGAGTGAGAACATGCAGTATTCAGTTTTCTGTTTCTGTGATAATTTCCCTAAAATGATGACCTTTAGCTGCATCTACATTGCTGCAAGTGTCATGATTATATTTTTTATGTCTGTGTAGTATTTCATAGCATATTAATATATCTACCACATTTTCTTTATTCAATCCACTGTTGATAGGCATCTGAGTTGGCTCCATGTTTTTGCTATTGTGAATAGTGCTGTGATAAATATGCGAGTACAGGTGTCTTTTTGGTAGAACAACTTATGCTCCTTTTGATATATACATGAAAGTGTGATTGCTGGGTGGAATGATAGATTTATTTTTAGTTGTTTTAGAAATCTCCAAACTGCTATCCACAGGGGTTGAACTAGCTTACATTCCCATCAACAATGTAGAAGCATTTCCTTTTCTCTACAACCTCACCACCTTCTGTTAATTTTTGACCTTTTAATAACAGCCATACTAACCAGTGTGAGATGGTATTTCATTGTGGTTTAAATTTTCATTGTTCTGATTAGTGTTATTGAACATTTTTTTCATGTTTGTTGGCCCCTTATGTGTTTTCCTTTGAGAAGTGTGTGTTTATGTCCTTTGTCCACTTTTTAATGTGGTTATTTGTTTTCTTTTTTCTGTCCATTTGTTTCAGTTTCTTATTGATTTTAGAGATTAGAACTTTGACAGATAAATAGTTTACAAATATTTTCTCCCATTCTGTGGGCTTTCCCTTTATTCTCTTGATTTTTTTTTCTGAGCAGAAGCTTTTTATCATGATAAGGTCTCACCTATCAATTTTGTTTTTGCTACATTTGCTTTTGAGGACTTGGTCATAAATTCATTGTCTAGGTTGATGTCCACGAGAGTGTTCCCTTGGTTTTCTTCTAAGATTCCTATAGTTTGAGGTCTCTTATATTTAAGTCCTTAATTCATTTTGAGTTGATATTTGTATATGGTGATAAGTAAAGATCTAGTTTTATTCATCTGCATGTGGTTAGCCAATTTTCCCAGCACCATTTGTTGAATAGTGTGTCCTTTTCCCAAAATTTATATTTGTAGGCTTTGTCAAAGATGAGTTGGATGTAGGTCAATAATTTTATTTCAGTATAAAATCATTCCATGCTATTGGTCTATGTGCCTACTGTTGTACCAATATCTTGCTGTTTTGGTTACTGTATGTAGCCTTGTAGTAACATTTGAAGGCTGGGAGTGTGACGCCACTGCCTTTTTTCTTTTTGCTGAGGCTTGCTCTGACTATTTGGAATCTTTTTTGCTTCCGTGTGAATTTAAGTATTATCTTTTCTAGGTCTGTGAAAAATGTTGCTGATAGTTTGATAGGGATTGCATTGAATCTGTAGACTTCTTTGGATAGAATGAACATCTTAATAATATTGATTCTTCCAATCCATGAGCATGGAATATTTTTGCATTTGTTTGTGATCTTTGATTTATTTAAGCAGTGTCTTGTAGGTATCATTGTAAAGATCTTTCACATCTTTGGTTTGATATATTTAAAAGTATTTTAATTTTTTGTGACTATTTTGAATGGGATTGTGTTTTTTATTTTATTCACAGCCTATTTTTGTTGGTGTATAGAACTGCAATTAATTTTTGAGCATTAATTTTGTATCCTGAGACTTTACTGAAGTTGTTTATCAGTGCTAGGACTTTTTGATGGATGCTTTTGAGTTTTCTAAGAATAGAACAATATCATCTATGAAGACATGATTTAACTTCCTCTTTTCCTATTTAGATTCCTTTAATTTCTTTCTCTTGCCGGATTGCTCTGGCTGTTAAATAGGAGTGGTGAGAGTAGACATCCATGTCTTTTCCTAGTACTTAGGGGGAATACTTGCAGCTTCTGCTCATTAAGTATGATGCTGACTGCATGTTTGTCATGGATGGCTCTTATTATTTTGAGGAATGGTCCTTCGATGCCTAGATGTTTTAGGGTTTTTACCATGAAAGAGTGTTGGATTTTTATCAAAAGCATTTTCTGCATCTATTTAGATAATCATGTGGTTCTTGGTTTTACTTCTGCTTACGTAGTGATTTACATGTATTGATTTGTGTATGCTGAACCAACCTGGCTTCCTGATAATAAAGCCCACCTGGTCATGATGAATGATCCATGTAATGTATTGCCGGATGTGATTTGCTAATATTTTATTGAGGATTTTAGTAGTGAGTATTTCTATCAAGGATCATGAAAGTATACACATCTAGTTAAACCTTCTTTGATATCTCTGTGAAATATTTAATTGTATTTTCCACATAAAGATAAAAGCAATTGATACTTTTTTTTTCTAACGTGAATTAATTTTCCCATATGTTCAAACTAATTTTTTATTGGGCAGCTAATTATTTTAAGATATATTTTCTGTCTACCTATCTAATTAAAATTTTTCACATTGCTCATTGATTTTTTTGTTTAGTTTCTTTAGTTTGAGATTTCTATGCAATTAAGTCCATCATATGTATTATGACTACTTTACCACATAAAAGAGTAGGTGAATGGAGAAAAAAGTTATCCTGAAATATTAGTGCTTTTAAAATAGTTCATTTTCTTTAAGCTAGGCAGATATGCCAATTCAATCACTTAAAGAATGTTAATAAAGGTTTACATTCAATTAAAAAAAAGTTATAAACCACCTCCATCACCTACCACTCTCCCCGCTGCAGACCCAGCATAAAGATATACATGGATATATCCTTCCATGTATATAAAATATATGAAATTTAGTACTAAAAAGTAATTATATTTACCATATTCTCCAGAACATTCCACATTATACTTTTCTTAGCTCACTATACATCATGGACCTTTTTGCAGGTCTTTAGATTGTTAGGGTTTCATGTTTTAAAATTCAACTCTTGGGTATGCATGGAAAACATTTGCTGTAAAAAAAGTTTTAACATTTATCCCTGTAACTAAAAACTTTGCCCAAAGCATTTGAACTGCTAATTCCATTAAAATGTTTTCTCTCAGTTCTTAAACTAATGTCACAGTTGTTTTAATTATTTTAACTTTAGAATAGAGTTTGAAGGTAAATATCCTTCTCCAGTTTGGGGAGATTTTCCTTTAATTCTTTCGCCATTTTTTTGTTGTGGTTCAGAGGAAACTGAATGTCATTTTTACTACTTAAAAGTTCACTTTAAAATAGCGAATATATTTAATTTATTGACAATATTGGGTCTCCAAAGATTATAAATATATATTTATTAACTGTAGCTAGTTTTTATACTCAGAACAATTGGAAAGATTTTTGAAAGGAATACTGACTTATCCTTGCCAAGTTGATTCCTGGTTATTTTTTTTTTTTTTAATTTTCTTCTGTGGATAGATTTTTATCCAATTTTATTTTTAAAATAAATATTGTAGGTATGTAAGAAAGCTAATTTTTTTTATCTTGCTTTCTCTCTGCTCACTAAGATTCAAGTTTCATTATTCTTTACTAGATTTGTTTGAATTGTCTGCATTAATTATAATATTTTATAATACTTGATGCACCAAAATATTGCACAACTTTATAGTTGATAAGGGCTACATGTTGCTTTAGAGAACAGTTAGACAAAAATCTTTGTTTTGGGGTTTTCCTCTCTCCAGATCCTTTTCAATATCTCTTGGAACTCTACAACACATAGGTTCACAAACTCAGGTAAACTTTTGGGATGCATTTACTGCCATTTCTCCACAGTTCCATGGGCCACCCAAACTCGTGAGAGTCCTTTTCATATAAATTAACAATTTAAAAATACAGCTTAAAATAAGATAGAATAAAAGTTTACTCAGCTGGAAACTGCCAGGGGAGAGGGGGCACACCTCATCAACAAGGGTACCTGCATAATGAGGATTTTTATACCTAACCCTGAGTTTTTACCCCACCTATTCTAAATAAATAAATAAATAACACAGCGGATAAATACAAAAAGTGTATTCAAATTACTTGCATTGTAGCAGGTAACAGCATAGATTCCAAGTAGGAAAACAAACATCTATAAACGTGTTTTGTCTGACATGGAATCACATGTTAGAATAACATATTTTCTTGTATTTCTATGTTAATTTTCACTTTAAGAAGTAAAATAAGAAGAAATACTGTCCTTTACAACAACACAAATGATCCTGGAGGACATTATGTTAAGTCATATAATTCAGGCACAGAAAGGCCTCATTGATATGTGTTATCTAAAAAAGTTGAGCTCATAGAAGTAGAGAATAGAATGGTGGCTGACCCAGCAGCTAGGTGAGTAAAGGGGAGATCTTGGTTAAAAAATTTTAAATGGGCGGGAGAAATAAGTTCAAGAAACTTGTTATACAATATGGTGACTATAGTCAATAGCAATATTCTATTTTCTTGAAAAATGCCAAGAGTAGATTTTAGGTGTTCTTACCAAAAAAGTGACAACTATGTTAGATCATATATATGCTAATTAGCTTGGTTTAGCCAATCCACGATATATATGTGTCAAAACATCATGATGTACACAATAAATATATGCAATTTTATCTGTCCATTTACAATAAATAATAAATAAATATTTTCACATTTGTTGTTTCATTCAATGCTGAAATCACAAGGTAGAGGTTGAAAATAGGTCTATGATATAGATTTGTTTTAAAGATTAAAATAATCTGTGTAAATTTCATCAACCTGTTTATTATTTAAAAAATAAATGTGATCAATAAATGTTATGAATACTAGGAACCTGTTTATTTTCTCCTTCATACAGAACAGAGAAATTGAAATTGGAAAAGTTCTTGTTTCAAATATCAAGAGGCTCAATTTATTAAATTAAAAAAATATTTTTCAACCTCACTTGTAAAAGATTGTGGAGATATAAACTGAAGAAGTTAGTAATCTTCTCTCACACAGACTATATCCCACAGTCCTAATTTTTATTTATTTTTTTACTTATGTTATTATAAAGATGTGGGGTACAAGTCAAGATTAGGTACCTAAATAATGTATGTGAAAGTGAAATTTGGGCCTCCAACTGGTCTTCACTTCCCCTGGTTTAGAATCAGGTACCCTTTGTGTTTTTGGTGACTCCTCCTTTCTCCTTCCCCTGGCAGTGTCCCATGACTGCCAATCCGTCCCTTGTAATTTTGTGATTAATGTTCAGGTTCCACTTATGAGTGAGTATATGCAGTATTCAGTTCTTTGTTTCTGTGATAGATCACTAAGAATGATTGTCTTCCAATTTCATCCAATTTGCTGAAAAATCTATGATTTTGTTCTTCTTTATGGCTGCATAGTGTTCCATTGTGTATATGTACAACATTTTCTTTATTCAGTCTACTTTTGATGGGCATACAAGTTGGTTCTGTGTTTTTGCTCTTGTGAATAGTATAGCAATAATCACACATGTGCAGGCGCCTTTTTTGTAAAATTATTTGTGTTCCCTTGGATATATTCCCAGGAGGGGAATTGCTGAATCATGTGGAATGTCAATTTCTAGCTCCTTTAGATACCGTCACAGAGAACGGACTAGTTTGCACTCTCATCAACAGTGTAGAAGTGTACCCTTTTCTCCACACATGTGTCAGCATTTGTTGTTTTTTGATTGATTAATGATAGCCATCCTTACTGGGGTAAGGTGGTATCTCAGTGTGGTTTTGATTTATATTTCTCTGATGATTAGTGAGGCAGAGAATTTTTTCATGTGTCTGTTGGCTGCTCAGATGTCTTCTTCTTAAGAAGTGTCTATTCGATAAAGACTCTCTGCATGAGTGGGTATGCACTGGTGGGTGAGTGAAAGTCCATCTGAGGGGAGACTCGGGTTCATGCACCTGGGCCTCTCCTCCAGAGGTGACTGCAACCCCCCACCACACTGAGATTAAAGCCATCGGCATGCAGGATCATCTGCTGTTCTCGGGGCTCTCCTGAGAAAAGCCTGCTGAATACAGCTGATTCTCATCAACTGGAGCCCAGCCCACACCATCACCGGTGACAGCAAAGCAGCTGGAGCCCTGAATCTATGGAGAGAGCAGTTGGGGAGAGCTGGAGAGGAGCCCCACCACCAGTGAGGAAACACTGACTAGAGTCATTTTATCTGACCCAGGACCAGGCAGAGACCTGCATTGCTCTGCCTAGCTCCATCCAGCCTCCACCCTGGGACCTAGAGATTATTTTATCAATCTCAGAGAGACAGATGTCCCTCCCTCATGCTGGAACAGGCACAGACATGTCAGATATGAGTGGGAGACTTGACAAAAGCAGCAATAAGATGGGAGAGTCCAAACCTGATCCACACTCCTCCCACAATAGTCGGGGGGAGGCATCTGACCCATACTGAGAACAACCCTATCAGCCAGCACTGAGATCAAAAGGAAGGGACTGGAAACCAGAGCTTGAAAGGAAGTTGAAGTTACAGGGACTGCCTCAGAGTGAGAGTTTTTTTTTTTTTATAGTTTGTTTGTTCTGCTTGGTTTGGGTTTTTTGTTTTAGGGTTTTTTTTTCCTCTTCTCTCTTTCTTTCTGTTTTTGATTATGTTTTTGTACTTGCTTTGTTTTTGTTATTTTATTGTTTGTGTTTGGGTATTTTTGAGGGAGAGTGCATCAATAGGGAGGCTTTTGTTGGCTTATGTGTTTGTATGATTGTCTATATGCTTTTGATTTTAAAAAAATCTTTTCTGTCTTTGTCTGTGTCTCTTTCAATTGTTAGTTGGTATGCCTGTCTATTTACCCTCTTCTTCTTCTCTCTCTCCACCATCCTCTTACCCTCTCCTTCCTTTTCCCATTCTTTTCCTTTTTCTTATCTCGTTTTGCCTTCAGTGGGCAAACCTATACCCCCACTGCATGGACAGATTGTAAGGCAGTAGGAAATGGGTTCCAGGGGGCCCACACACCTGTCAGCAAACACTGGGATCTGTAGATCGTTTCTGAATCCCAGCTCACCCATCAATTGCATCTCAAGAAAACCCCACCCACAATCCAGCTTCAAAATTGAACAAAGCCAGAGGATCCACATAAGGAAGAATAGAAGATTGAGCAAATAGAAGTAAAAGTTACTCCCATCCCTGAACAACAGAATTTAAAAAGAGGTTAAATAAGGGGGGGAATCTACACAAATGAAGAAAAACCAAAAGAAGAGTATGAGTCTCACACAGAACCCTGGGAGGTCAGACACTGAGAATACAGACTTCAGAACACAAACAACGAAGAGCTCCCAGAATTACTGGTCTCAAACCAGAAACCCAGATAATAATAGAGATAATAAATAGAATTGCGGAGAGACAAGAGGAAAGAAGGAAGGAGCTGGTAACTGAGATAACAGCAATAAAGAATATGGTGAATTAAATAAATAACAAACTGATAAGCATGGAAAGAGGACTTAGCCAAGCAGAAGAATCTCAGAGCTTGAGAACCAAAATATGGAACTAACCCAAACTGTTAAAAACATAGAAAAGAAATTTTAAAAGAGAGAAAAAACACTTTGAAAGGTGAATGATTATTTCAAGAGGCCAAACCTAAGATTAATTGGAATTCCTGAAGCATTTAAAGAGACAGAGACCACCCTGGGACAAACATTTCATTAAATTATCCAAGAAAACTTTCCTCATCTCATTAGTAATGTGACTATTTAAACACAAGAGATTCAGAGAACCCCTGCAAGACAGCAAGTGAGAAGATCAACTCCCAGACACATAGTAACTCACCTACACAAAGTAGGTATAAAAGAAAAATTCCTAAATGCAGCAAGAGAAAAAGGTCAGACTACCTACAGGGCAAGACCAGTTAGAATACCAGCAGACTTACCTACAGAAACACGCCAGGCAAGGAAAGCTTGGAGTTCAATCTTCTATGTTCCCAAAGATAAACAATTTCAATCAAGAATTACATACCCAGCTAAGCTAAGCTTCATCTGTGATGGAGAATTAAAATCTTTCCCAGACATTCAATCCCTAAGAACTTATGCTGCTTCTAGACCAGCTCTACAAGAAACACTTAAGAAAGTATTAAACACAGAAAAAAGGGAAAAAAGAATGACAATGCCCTTCACAAGAATGCAGGGAAAAGATTGAAAATACACATGAATCTACCCAAAAACCAAAAGAAAGACAACAAACTCTATAAGAACCTCATGGCAGGGATAAACTCTCACATCTCAACAATTAGCCTGTATGTGAAGGAACTAAATGCACCCCTGAAAAGACATAGAATGGCAAAATGGATAAAAGATCATGAGGCAACAATATATTGTCTCCAAGAGACTCATCTCACTAGAAAGGACACTCACAGACTCAAAGTGAGAGGGTGGAAAACAAAATTTCAGGTGAACGGAACACAAAAGAAAGCAAGAGTTGTATTCTTAATATCAGACAAAATATTCTTTAAGCTATTGAAAATTTAAAAAGATATGAAAGGTCAATACATAATGATAAAAGGTTCAATCCATCAACAAGAAATATCCATCCTAAACATATATGCACCCAAAATAGGAGCACCAACTTTCCTAAAGCAGCTTCTAGGTAAACTAAAAAAAGGTATTGACTCTAACACTATCACAGCTGAGGACTTAAATACCCCACTCACAACCCTAGACAGATCATCAAGACAAAAAAAAAAAAAAAATCAACAAGGAGATCCAGAACCTCAATGAGAAGTGTCTATTCATGTCCCCTGCCCATTTTTTAATAAGGCTATTTGTTTTTTGTTTTTTGTTTTTAATCCTTTCAGCTCATTTAGATCCTGGATGTTAGGTCTTTGTCAGAAACACAGTTAGCAAATATTTTTTTTCCCATTCTGTAGGTTGTTGCCCCACTCTCTTGATGTTTTATTTTGCTGTGCAAAAGCTTTTCAGTTTGATGAGGTCCCACTTGTCTATCTATCTTTTATGGCACATGCTTTTGAGGATTTGATCAAGAATTAGTTACCCACTTCAATATGTACAAGAGTGTCTCCTGCGTTTTCTTCTAAGATTCTTACTGTTTGAGGTTTTACTTTTAGGTCTTTGATCCACTTAGAGTTGATTTTTGTATATGGTGATAGGTAGGGGTTCTATTTCATTCTTCTGCATGTAGTCAGCCAGTTTTCCCAGCACCATTTGTTAAATAAGGTTTCCTTTCCCAAGTGGTTGCTATTGATGACTTTGACATAATAGACATTTTGAGAACACCTCACCCAACAAATACAGCGTATACAGTCTACTCGTCAGCAAATGGAACATACTCCAAGATCGACCACATTCTTGAAAATAAATCAAGCACAAACAAATTCCAAAAAATCAAAATCATACCATGCATCTTCTCAGATCACGGTGGAATAAAAATAAATGTATCTACCAACAAGATCCCCCAAAACACACAAAGACATGGGCACTAAATGATATACTGCTGAATAATTCCTGGGTCAACATGAAAATGAAGACAGAAATTAAATGATTCCTGGAAACAAATGAAAACAAGGACAAATTTTATAACAATCTCTGGGATGCCACAACAGCAATATTAAGAAGACAATTTTTAGCTCTGCACACACACATCAAGAAAACTGAGAGATCAAAAGCATACAGCCTACATCACACCTCAAGGAGCTAGAAGGGCAAGATTTCCAAAATCCTAGCTTTGGCAGAAGGATCCAGATCAACAAAATAAAGTCTCAGCTGCAGAGCCCAGAAAATAAAAATATCATAGAAAAAAAATCAACGAGAAAAAAAAACTGATTCTTTGAGAGGATAAAAAACATCAGACCCTGGCCAGATTGACTAAGAAAAAGAGAAAGAACCCAAATAAACACAATTATATACACAAAAGATGAAGGCACAACTGAACCAGAAGAAATTCAAAAGATCATCAGAGATTACCATGTACATCTGTATGGAAATAAACTAGAAAACTTGAAATGGAAGACTTTCTGACATTACACAACCTTCCTAGGTTGAAACAAAGAGAAATTAAATCCCTAAACAGACCAATAACAATCCAGGAAACCGACTTCATCATACAAAATTAACCTATAAACAAAAGCCCTGGACTAGATGGAATTCCAGCTGAATTCTACAAAACATTCAAGGAGGAACTGATACGAATCCTATCAAAAATATTCTGGGAAATCATGAAATATGGAACTCTCTTTACAGTGCTAATATTAAAAAGGTATACACATGTGATCCTGGATAGCAAAAATCAATGGTTATAATGATGGTATCTTTTTTCAAATACAACTGCATTGTGATGGCAACTTTAATATTCTATCTTGTCTCTAGATATTTGTTAAAGTGATATTACAGTTCATCTGTAATACAAAATGGATGATGATGTTTAAAATACAAAAGATAAGAATAGAAATGAAGGATAATAAGTGATCCATCACAGAAACAAAGAGCAGAGTACCATATGTTCTCACTCATAAGCGGACCTTGAACAATTATAATACTATAAGAAAGGGATTGGCAGCTGAGGGAAACTGCTAGGGGAAGGAGGAGCACACCTCATCAACAAGGGTACCTGCATAATCAATGTTTGTATACCTAACCCTGAATTGTACCCTACATCTTTATGATAAATAAATAAATAAAAATAAAAAAGAAATGAGGAATAATTTAAATTATAAAATAATAAGCTATTATAAAGTGATAATAAATAAAATAATGCAGCACTGACACAGAAATTGATAGATAGCTGAAATGATCTTCTTACTTAAGAGGGTTGAAGAAATTTATTAATTCATTTTGCATTGTCCCTAAAATATTGTTTATAATTTGTTTCTAGACATTTTATAAGCATTCCTCCTATTGGTGAATGAGCCTTTTTTTATTGTATTTTCTATTTTTTTGCTGTTAATGGGAAAGTTATTGATTTCTGCATATTTTATCTCTACCTACACACCTAACTGAATTGTCTTACTAGTTCCCATAATTTTTCAGTTAGATTCTAGGATAATGATCATGTCATCTAAGTCACAGATTCATTGCAGCGTTAAAACCAAGCCACAGGTTCTGTTGTCATAATCAGTAAATGGTATATGTTGTCCGTGCATCTTCCTAATTGCCCTTCCTAACTGCCCACTCTATTCTTTCTGATAAGTGTTATTTTCTTTTGTTTACCATTGCACCCTTATAGATGTGGTTAACACCTAAAATCTGTTGACTTTAAGAAAAGTGGCTTACCCTCCATAATGTGGATGGACCTCATACAAGCAGTTGAAGACCTTAAGATACCTGGATGTTAATCCCATCGCAGTGTAGTCACTTTCTACCTTTGTGATCTTGGAAAATTGCTTAACTCTCAGCGTCTCAGTTTGCCGATCTATAAAAATGGGGATAATGGTAGTAAGGATTAAATGAGTTACTCAATGTAAACCACTTAGAAGAATACATGCCGGCTGGGCTCGGTGGCTCAGCCTGTAATCCCGCACTTTGGGAGGCTGAGGTGAGTAAATTTCCTGAGACCGCGGGTTCGAGAACCACCTGAGCAACTTGGTGAGACCTCATCTCTACAATAAATTAAAAAAAAAAATTAGCTGGGCTTGGTAGTGCGTGCCTGTAGTTCCAGCTACTTGGAAGGTTGAGGCAGATTCTGATCGCTGGAGCCCAAGCAGGTCGAGGCTGCGGTGGCCGGGAGCAGCCACTGCACTCCAGTCTGGGCGACAGAGTGAGACTCCAACTCAAAAATAAATAAATAAATAAATAAAAGAATACATGCCATAAAGAAAGTACTAAACACATAGTAATGACAAATGTTAAGAATGCAGCGTATGCTTATACAAAAACCTGTGCATGAAGGTTTATGCCACCATTATTCATAATATTTAAAAAGTGGAGCTAACTCAAATGTTCATCAACTGTTAAATGGAAAAGAAAAATGTGACATATCCATACAATGAAATGTTATTCAACAACAGAAAGAAATGAAGTATTGATTCATGCTGCAATGTTAATAAATCTTGAAAACCTTATAAAAGAAACAAGTCACAAAAGACCACATATTTTGGATTTATTTAAAATGTTCAGAATAAGCAAATCCATAAAAACAGAAAGTAGATTAGTAGTTGCAAAGTGTTGACAGAAAGAAGGGATGAAGGAATGACTGTTAATGCATATAGTTCTATGTTTTGAGAAGGGTAGTTGATTAAAATGTTTTAAAATTAGATAGTGGTGAATGATGATACAACTCTGTAAATTTGCAAAAATCTGTTGAATTGTATACTTCAAAAGGGTGAGTTTTATGGTAAGTGAATTATACCTCAATCAAACTGTTGTAAAAATTTTTTTAAATTATTTTTATTGTTACATTAGTATTCATTTCCCTAATTATCATTAAGTTTGAGGACCAATTCAAGTATTTATTATCTATTTGAATATTTTCCCTATTAGTCCCTATTGATATCTTTTGTGGAATTTTTCTGCTGTCTCTTTAAAACAATGTGTAGATGTGACATTTTTTTCTGTCACATGTGTTACAAATATTTTTCTCATCTATTATTTTACTTTTTGGTGTGTTGTATTTCTTTCCATTTAAAAATTTTTGATTGATAAATATATGTTATTAAAAATTTTGATGTATTGCTTATTTTTTCATTACAAAAAAAGAATCCCTCAATTCAGATTTATAAAACTGTTATTCTAAATAACAGCAAATATTTATTATTTTACTTAGACTTTTAATCAATCTGGAATTTATTTTTTTCTTATAGAAGATAAAATTATAAATTCATTTTCTACCTTATTAGAGTTATTGCTGCACCATTAATTAATAAATTATTCTTTCTTCACTGAAGTAAAAATGTGTTCCTATATATTATTAAACTTTTTGTTTTGACTTTCAGTTCTGTTTTTGTCATATCTGTGTCAGTACCATAGTATTATAATTTTACTATAAGTTCTTATAGCCAGTTAGGCAAATTTCTACACTATTATTTTTCACAAAGGACTTAGTTATTCTTGGTCCAAACATTAAAATTATCTGTGAACACAGAAATCATTTTTTCTGTATCTGCCTGGACCCTGGCAGAAAACAGATGAAACCTTCACCCAGATAATTAGAGAGGGTTCAATAAAGGAACAGATGTGAATGAGATAAGGGGTACTGAAAAGGGATGGTAAAGTACCTTCAAGCTAGCTACAGCAAGGAGCCTTGGCCACCTCTAACTCTGAAAGTTAAAGGAAAAACAGAGGTTACTTGAATTTTGAGAGAGAGTTACCAACAGGACTTGAGGTTTCTGTAGACAGCCATAGCTAGCCTATGGCACCCAGCTAGAAGGAAGACAGGGAAGTCAATATCCTGACCCTACTCTCTTCCTACCCCCAGAACTCCTGTCAGTGCCTTCTTATTGGCCAAATCCAACTAGAAAGCAGAGAGGCAGAGAGAGGGTTGATAGAGTCTATGTAGACTATGGAGACACAGAACAAGATGGAGAAGGACAAGAGTGCATCTAGAGTAACAAATCCAGCCCATAACCCACTGGAGTTTTGATACAAAATTTGAATTAATTATTTGAGGAATGAGATTTTTGTAGTGTAAAGACTCAGATGGAATAAAAAACTTAGCAAATTTGAAAAAATAGAAAGAAGGCTGGTGAACTGGAGCACAGGGATGAAGTCAAGAGTAGGAAAGGTGAGTAGGCAGGCCAGGTTATGTAGGGACTTGTGGGCCATAGTTAGGAGTTTGAGGTTTATTATCATTACACTGATACAGAATTAGGGAATTTTAGCAGGGCAATAATGCGACCTCACCTACATTTTTCTTTAGGTTTGCTACTAAATTGGGTTATATCTGAGCTAATGCATACTTCAAAACATATATATCCAAATGGTACCAACTTATGCTAACTCTAAAGAATACATAGTTCTGTTCATGACATTGTATCCTTGATAGCCTTGAGTATATTATATGAAACTTGTTGCCAATTAGTTGGTTAAATGAGTAAATAAATTGCCTTAGCCTATTCTGTGCCACTAAAACAGAATACTGGAGACTGGATAATTTATAAAGAACAGAAATGTATTTTCTCACAGTTCTGAAAGCTGGGAAGTCTAAGATCAAGGTGCTGGAAGTTACAGTTTTCTGGTGAGGGCTACATTCTCCAGAGAGAAAACGCTGTGCTCTCACACGGTTGGGGGCAGAATTGGGGAGGGAGGAGGCAAGTGAGCCCAACATTGCATGAAGCCTATTTTATAAGGGCTTTAATCCCATTAACAAGCAAGGAGCTCTCATGGCCTCCTAAAGATTCCTTTTAAAAAAATACTATCATATTAGCAACACCCGAATTTTGGAAGAGACACATTCAAATCATAGCATAATGGTACTGGGTTTTGATTGCATGTCCCTCAGTAACAGTGATATACCACTTAATTTTTCATTTTAGTTGGTCATATGAATTAGAAAAATTTGTCAGCTCCTATCCTTCATCCATTTTTTCATTAAGATATACAGTGAATTTCATGGTGTGTCACCCACATTATTCCCCTTTTCAAAACCCAAGCACGTTTTTCCCCAGTTGCCAAGAGTGTTGGTATCTGATGATGGTTAGTTGAATATCTCATTGAGTTTATGCCTCCTCCCTGAGGTCAGCCCTTGTCCAATGACTGGTCAATGCAAGGGTAAACACATAAAGAGGGGCATCCCTGAAGAGCTATCTCAGCTCAAAAGCTCTCCTGGTAGGGGAAGGAGACAGCTGAATTCCTCCCTCTGTCTCCCTCTGTCTCTTCCTGCTTTCTTCACACTCTACAGGCATTGATCCCTAGAGCACTGCCCAATAAACTTGTTGCTGAAAAGTTCCCAACTCAGAGTCTCTTTCCTGGCAAACCCAACATGAGGCAGGATGATAGTAATTTTACTTTTAATAGGTCTTTTTTGTTACCCCTGTATCTAGCATATTTCAAAACCATTTTTTGGTCTATCACTTGTCCTTTTTGCTAATGGTGTTTTAATTAAAAGAAAATTATATTTTAACTTCAGGGAAAATAAATAATCTCTCCCCTTTGTCTATATTTTTGCATACTTAAGGATTGTTCTGTACTCCCCCCAAAATATTAGTGTCTCAGTGCAATGCTGCTTTATTTATAAAATATTTAAATTTTTATTTAGTGAAATATAATGGTTTATTCTAACAGTAAGTCTTTGCCATCAGGTATTTAAAATATTAATCAGGTATTTCTTACAGGACCCAGTTGATGGGGAGGCTACTGGTCCAGGAACCACACACTGAGAACAGCTAGTCTAGTAGAAAGAAGATTCTACTCATCTCTAGTCAATTGCTGAGATTGTGGGATGTAGACTTAGAGAAACCCTAAAAAATTTTGAGGAGGTTGGGCTGAGATTGCTGACTAAAGACATTACATGATTGCAGCTCTCAGCAAAGAAGCCTATATGGAGGAGTGGACCTAGGGCTTTGAGAGTCAACTTGAAAACTCAAGCTAATGTCTATCAGATGGTCACTTGGGAACACAGAGGACAGACAGTTTCCAAACCCCTAGAAGAAGCCCCATTACAAGATGAAGAGTTCCTTTGGAGACAGAAGAGGTGAATGAAACAACAGATTTTCTTATCTACACACCTGATGCAAGACTCTGCAGTCTCAGCCAAGGGAATGACAGCCCAGGTCCTCCACCACCCCCATCACACCCATCCTGCACCAGCCAGGCACAGAGGGCTGCCCCTAAATAGAAACAGAGTCACCAGCAGAAGCCACGTGGAGTTTGGGGAACCCCAATTCCAGGGAGCCCTAGTGCAGTGGGTTGCTGATCCCCCCATGGAAAGGCTTAGCAGGAAACACGCTGTGGGGGTAGTCTGTACTGCATGGGTCCTCCTCCTTACCTCCATCTCCAGCACCCAGCAGAGGTGACATGACTACTTCAGGATGTTTCTCTGGCACTGGTTGCCATTGTGGCCCCAAGTGAGGGATGCAGGCACAGCTTGCCTTCATGGGGCCACCATTGTGCCATAGCCCCTCCCACAGAGCAGGGCAAGAACTAAGAGACAAGGTGCTTCTGCACAGTGCTGTGGTGGCAGTGGTCCTGCCCATCTGTGAACTGAGGGAGGAACAAAAATTCTCCAATGTGTTGCTTCTATCTCTGGGTGAAAGGAGTGGTCCTGCCCAGATGGGAGTAGGCCACTGCACACCCCCAAGAGCACCTGAGCCAGAGTAGAGCTGCAGGACCCCACCTAGCTGCCTGCCAATCTCACAGTCTGAGGAGTGGGTGCCAGAGCTCCAGCCAGGAACCCCTGACACCTGTGCCAGATGAGGAGAAAGCCTCTGAATTAGAGGCGTTGTCTTACCCTGTGCCCACCAGACTGTACCAGTGAAGCAGTTCCAGATGGTTTCTCCCCAGTCCACCACCCTTCCTGCCACTGCCACCCTCCCCATTGGTGAATGGGAGATCAAGCAAAATAAAATAAAGAAAAAAAGCAAAACAAACTACCACCCCAACAGTATCAAACTTATCTAATTTTTAAAAAAAGGAAAAAAGAAAAATCTGCCCTCACAGAAGAAAAAGAACCCGTGAAAAAAATACTGACAATCTCAAAGTCTTAATGAGTCAACACCCATGAGAGGGTTTCCCAGATCCCAGGCAATAGAAAACATCCATAATTACTTGCCCCGATGACAGACATCGAATTCAGACTATGGATGGTTAACACAGCCAATGAGATCTACAAGAAAGTGGACACACAAATCATCCGTGCCATGAAAACAGTGCAGAAAGTGAAAGCTGAGCTGGTCATTATATAAAAGGATCAACATGAACGTCTGGAAATGAAGAATTCTCTCCTGGAATTTCAAAACACAATAGCAAGGCTGAACAACAGAATCGACAAAGGAGAGGAAAGAATCTCAGGGCTTGAGTTTCAAGCTATTGAACTAACTCAATCTGACAAAATCAAGGAGAGAAGATTTAGGAAGAATGAGTAAATGCTACAAGAGGTTTGGTATTAGGAAAATAAACCAAATCTATAGTTGGTTGGGATCTGAGAGAGAGAAGAGGACGCAGAGAATACCCTAGAACAAGTTTTCCAAGATGTAATCCAGGAAAATTTCCCCTATCTCACTAGAGAGGTGTTAATGCAGATGCAGGAGATCAGAGAACTACTGCAAGGTATAACATGAGAAGACCTTCCCTAAAACATGTTTAATCCATCTCACCGAGGTGATGATTAAAGAAAATATCCTAAACGCAGCAAGAGAGAAAGGACAGACCATTTACCAAGGAATACCCATCAGAATTTCAACTGACTTCTCAGCAGAACCCTACAAGCCAGAAGGGACTGAGGTTCCACTTAACATTCTTTTAAAAAGAAATAAAAAGCAATTCCAGTCAGTCAAGAATTTCTTACCCCACCAAGATAAGCTTCACCAATGAAGGAGAATTAAAATCCTTCCCAGACATTCAATTCCTAAGAGAATATGCCACCTACAGACCAATCCTTCAAAAGGTGTGAAGCACATAAATGAAAGAATGGACCCACCCATCACAAAATCATAGTCAAGCACAGATTTTATAGACCACACAAATCAACCACAAAGTTGAAAAAGCAAAGCAGCCTGTTAAAAGCAATATGACAGGAACTAACCTGCACATAGCAATAGTTAACTTAAATGTGAATAGACTGAACACACTATTCAAAAAGCATAGAATTGCAAATTGTATAAAGAAGCATAATCCATCCTTCTGTTGCCTTCAGAAAACCGATCTCACTGCTAATGACACCCACAGGCTCAAGGTAAAGGGTTACAGAAAGATCTTTCAGGCAAATGGAAAACAAAAAAATAGCAGAAGTAGCTATTCTTATATCAGACAAAACAGATTTTAAACCAATAAAAGTTAAAAATGACACTGAAGGATGCTACATAGTGATAAAACCCACCAGCAAGAAATACCCATCTTGAATACATATGCACTGAATATAGGAGTCACCAGATTTATGAAACATTTGCTAATTAAACTAAGAGAGGACATAAACACCCATACAATTATAGTCAGAAACTTTAATACCCCACTAACAGTCTAAGACAGATTATCAAAGGCAAAAAACTAACAAGGAAATGCAGAACCTTAACTCAACACTCAACCAGTGTTGAGTTATAGATACCTACAAAACAGTTTATCCAACAACCACAGAATAGACATTATTTTCATTAGCACATGGGACTTACTCCAAAATTGACCACATACTTGGACATAAATCAAGTATGAACAAATTTCTAAAGGTCAAAATCAGACAAAACACCTTACAGATAACAGAAAATTAAAAATGAATATCATCACCAACAGGAACCACCCAAACTCACAAATACATGAAAATTAAACAACATGCTTCTGTATGACTTTTAGGTTAACACAGAAATCAAGGCAGAAATAAAAAGATTACTAGAAACAAAAGACAACAAAGACACAACACACCTAAACCTCTGGGATATCATGACAGTGGTCATGAGAAGGAAGTTTATAACGTTTCATGCACACAAGAAATAGAGGGATCTCAGAGTTGCAGCTAAGGGAGCTGGAAAGATAACAACAATCCTTCCCAGAATTAGTAGAAAAATGAAAACCATTAAAGTAGCAGCTAAATGAAAAAATAAAATAGACTCCCCACCCCCAAGATAAAGGAGGTGAAAAGCTGGTTCTTTGAAAGGATAAATAAGATTGATAGACCCCTGGCCAGATTAACAACAAAAAAGAGAGAAAACTTGAGTAAACACAATTAGAAATGAAAAATATGATGATACAACTGATCCTGAAGAAATACAAAAAATTATGAGATTACTACAAACATCAGTATGTAAGTAAACTAAAATATTTAGAGGAAATGGAATCACATATTCTACCAAGATTGAAACAGGAAGAAGTTGAAACCTTAAACAGATCAATAACAATGCAAGAAATCAACTCAGTAATAAGAAACCTCTCTGCCAAAAAAATCCATGAGCCAAATGGTTTCTAAGTCGAATTAAATTACAAGATGTACATGGAAGAGCTGATACCAATCCTGTTGAAAATATTCCAAGCAATCGAGAAGGAAAGAATTCTTCCTAGCTCATTCTATGAAGCCATTATGATCCTGATACCCCAAAATAGCAAATACCCAACAAGAAAAGAAAATTTCAGGCCATTTTCCCTGATGAACATAGATGCAAAAATTCTCAACAAGATCCTAGCAAATTATAACCAATAGCATATTTCAAAGATCATTCCATCATGAGCATCTGGGATTTATTCCCAGGATGCAAGGCCACCACATAAACAGTTATAAAACCAAGAAAAACATGATTATCTCAATAGATGGAGAAAAGGCGTTAGATAAAATTCAATATCTCTTCTTGATAAAAACCCTCAAGCACCTAGGCATTCAAGGACCGTTCCTCAAAATAATAAGAGCCATCCATGACAAACCTGCAGCCAACATCAGACTTAATGGGCAGAAGTTAGAAGCATTTCCCATAAGAACTGGAACAAGACATGGATGCCCACTCTCACCCCTCCTAATAAACATAGTACTATAAGTCCTAGCCACGGCACTCAAGCAGGAGACAGAAATTGGGGGTATCCAAATAGTAAATAAGGGAGTTAAATTATCACTCTGTGCAGATGATATGATCCTATGCCTATAAATCCCTGAAGACTCTATCAAAAGCTTCTTCACACTGATAAAAAATTTCAGTAAAGTCTCAGAATACAAAATCAGTATGCAAAACACAGTTGCATTTCTATACATCAACAGCAAGTAGACTGAGAACTACACCACAAACATGATTTCATTCACAATAGCCACAAAAATAATAAAATATATCAGCATCCATCTAATCATAAAGACCTTTATAATGAGAACTACAAAACACTGATCTGAGAAATCAAGGACAACACAAATGGAAGAACATCCAATGCTTAAGAGCAAATTAAAAACAAAGGACTTTTTTTTAAGCAAACTAAGGTCATGATAATTTAAATCACCCATGTAGCTTATCAATAGATTGGATAAGTCAAATCATAGATTGGAAGAATCAATGTTGTCAAGATGTCCATTCTACCCAAAACAATCTACAGATTCAACACAATCACTATCAAATTACCAGCATCATTTTAACAGACCTCAAAAAAACAATACAGAAATTCATAGTGAAGCTACAAAAACAGCCCAACTAGCTAAAGCAATCCTCAGCAAAAAGAACAAAGATTGGGGCATCACACCTCCAGATATCCAACTTTACTACAAGGCAACAGTGACTAAGATAGCATGGTACTAGTACAAAAATGGACCCGTAGACCAATGGAACAGGACAGATACTCTAGAAATATAACCACAGACCTTCAACCAACTCATCTTCAATAAAGCTGACAAAAACAAATATTGAGGAAAGAAAACCATATTTATCAAATGGTGCTGGGAAAACTGGCTAACTATATGCAGAATAATGACACCATATACAATGATCAACTTAAAATACATCAAAGACTTAAATATGAAATCTCAAGCTACAAGAACTTTAGAAGAAAACTTTGGGAACACTCTCCTGGACATCATCCTAAGTAATGAATTCATGGTCAAATACTCAAAAATAAAGCTAAAATTGACATGTGGGGCCTTATCAAGCCAAAAAGTTTTTGCACAGTAAAAGGAACCATCAAGAAAGTGAAGTGACAACCCAGAAAATGGGAGAAAATATTTACCAGCTATACATCCAACAAAGGCCTAACATCCAGGATCCCTAAGGAACTCAAATGAATTGACAGAAAAAAAATAAATAAATAACAATAACCCCATTAAAAAATGGGCAAAGGACATCAACAAACACTTTACAAAGGAAGACATCCAAGCACTAACAAACATATGAAAAACGCTCAACCTCACTAATCAACAGAGATAAAACAAATCAAAATTACAATGAGATACCACCTCACACCAGTCAGGATGGCTATCATCATTACAACAGGTGTTGATGAGGCTATGAAGAAAAGTTAATGCTTCTATACTGTTGGTGGGAACGTAAACTAGTTCAATCTTTGTGAAAAGTAGTGTGGTATTATCTTAGAGAGCGAAAAACTGAGTTACCATACAACCCAGCAATCCAACTTCCAGGATATACCCAGAGGAAAACAAATCACTCTACCCAAAAGACACTGCACATGTATGTTTATTGCAGCACTTTTCAAAATAGTAAAAACATAGAACCAACCCTGATGCCCATCAAAAGTGGACTGGATTAAAAAATGTGGTACATATACACAATGTAATACTATGCAGCCATAAAGAAGAAGAAAATCATGTCTGTGCAGCAACATGGATGCAGCTGGGTACCATTCTAAGTTAACCGTCACAGAAACGAAAAACTAAGCACTGCATGTTCTCACTTATAGGTTGGCCCTAAACGTTGGGCACACAAGCACAAAGGCCAGAACAACAAACACTGGGCACTGCTAAAGAGGGGAGGGAGGAGCACACAAGCACCCATTTGATACCAAGTAAACTACCAGGGAAAAAGAGGGCTTGCTGGAAACCCAAACCTCACCTTCACAGAATTTATTTATGTAGCAAACTCTCACATGTATCTGACACCTCTAAACTAAATTTACAAAAATATATTAATCAATATTCTCTCCTAGTTCTTTTTAATGATGCCATGTTTTAAAATTTCCTACTTTTACCCATGTGGAATTAATTTGTGTATCTGAGGTGACGTGAACACCTGAGTTTATGCCTCCAAAATATATTCAACTTAAACAATAAGGTTTCAACTATCAGTCCTGCTCCAATATTCTCTCTATCTATCCTTCAACCAATACCACAAGAGTTTAATTCTTTCGGCTTTACCATACCTGATTAATATCTGGTATGGCAAATAAGCCCTCATTTCTCTTCATTTTTTATCCTTCTCCTGAATTCTTTTACTTATTTAATCTTACAGTTGAACTATAACATCACTTTATAAAAATGTTATGTCACATAGGAATTTAAGTGTAATTACCTTAAATGTAAATTAATTACAAAAAATTAGTATCTTTATAATATTGAATCATACTTTTCAGAAACATATATACATACCCATATATTCCTCCCTAGGAAGATTTCTAGATTTCTTTATATAAGCTCTGAACAGATCTTGATGATTTATTTTGTGTTTCATATTTTTTTTCTTTTGTTTGTGAGTGGGGAGGCCACTCACTATGTTGTGTGATTGTACAGATACTCAATGTCACATGCCTCATTTTCTGCATCTGTAAATTGGGGCTAATAATTGCTCCTTCCTCATGGGTTTGTTGTGAATGTTAAATAATACATGCAAGGCTCATAGCATATCC
Organism: Carlito syrichta; assembly: GCF_000164805.1. Taxonomy (NCBI): domain Eukaryota; kingdom Metazoa; phylum Chordata; class Mammalia; order Primates; family Tarsiidae; genus Carlito; species Carlito syrichta. Next base: position 53,053 of record NW_007246591.1, read on the forward strand.
CTGGCGCATTTTAATTGTATGATTCATGGATGTTATTATTATCAATAAAATACATTTCCCTCAGGAATTCATTTACCTGTTAATTCTGTTAATGTTCATTAATATTAGCCATCAGCAATTCTTCAACAAGTGTTTATAGACACCATTCTCCTAACTCCTGGAAATTTTCTTTGTATTATGTGCTAGTCACTATGCCAGGCACTGAACAAAATGTGGTGAATGAAACAGATACAGTCTCTGTCCTCCTGGGGCTTCCACTATGTGGGAATAGACAGAACATCAAATAGTACACAGTTAAATATCTAATTACAGACTACTAAATGATTTGTAGAGGAGAAAGGCATCATAAGAAATAATAAATAATACCTATGGAGACCCAACTTAAGCAGGGGATAGGACCAGGTGTAATAATATTTTAGCTAAGACTGGACATGCAAAGAGTTGGACCAGGCAGGATATTCAAGACAGAGTCAATGTCATGTCTTAAACATCTAAAGCAGATAAAACTTGGGTTTATAAGCATTCTGTTTCCCAGAAAGTCAGTATTGCATAATAAAATGAGCATAGGTTTTAGGATCACACAGACTTGGACTTGAATCTCAACGACCTGCCACTTATTCTGGACTCTGGACACATTAACCCCTGTAAGCCTTGGTTTTCTTATTGTAAAATAAGTTCAGTAGCCACAAATCTTACCAGTGGTTGTGAGGATTACATAAGATAATGCATACAATGCATCATTAGCACAAAGCTTACAGAAGAAGTACTAAGTAAATGTTATCTTTTATTACTGGTAAACCGTGTTCTACTCTCTAAGGATTGTACTTAGCTTTCATGTTGCTTTGGTAGTGCCTCATTACATCTATGATTCCCTTAGTAAAAGATTATCCCAGACATAAAAAGTATGTCTTTGCTTTCTTAGTTAAAAAAAAAAAAAAAGCTTACTGTAGTCATAACATTGGCTATTGAATGCTTATTGTGTGCCAACACCACAATAGTTATCTTCAAACATTGACTCCTTGCAACATATATGTAAGGTCGCCATCAATATCTATATTTTAAGATATGAAAGTTGGTGCACAGAAGAGTTAATGTTATGTACCCAAAGCCAAACCATTAAGTGACTGCGCCATGATTTTGAAAGATGCCATATGACTTTATTCTTCATAAAGTTTGTATTACATCTGAACTGTACCTATTACTCACATTTGCTCCTGCTTCTTACCTTCCATTTTAGGTTATCTGTGCTGCTGCTGTTTTTATGTTTTTGTTTTTGTTTTTGTTTTCGTCTTCACTTCCCTCTTCAGACTTATGGCTTGCCACCATTTTCTTATTTTTCACCTTGACTGTTCTTGACAAGCATTCTAATTCTCCACCTAAGCTATACGTACAGACTCAGTTTGACATAGATAAATTCCCCTTCAGTCTTGATTCAGGTTAAGAATCTTAAGAATCTTTCTAAGTCAGGGTCAACCCTTTGAGAATGTCCCCATAGGACTTGCCCCAACCCAGTGAGCAAGAACCAGACAATGTCAACTCTAATTTACCTTGACCCTTACATGAAAAAAGAATGCATTTGGGCACAGGGACTAATATAATTTCCAGTTCCAAATTCTCTGTAATGTGCTCATTTATGATAACTATTTAAAATTAAGAGAAAAGGACTTTTTTTTTTTTTTTAGAAAATTAAGGCCATAGAAATTTAAATCATTCATGTAGATTATCAATAAACTAAGAACATTGTCAGGTTTGCCAGCCTTGAAATTAAGCAGCTGATTATTCAAGACACACATCTTCATTCAACTGTCTGGTAATTTTATGAGTAGAGGAAAACCAGGTGATATTTTATATCCAATATTTCTTCTGAGGCATTCCAATCATTTAGAAGTGCCCTCCTAAAAATTAAAAAAAAAAGAAAAAGAGGCTTTTCAGACAGATTAAGCAGAATGCCAAAAGCGAAATCTTTAGTCGGAATTCAAGTCTCATCTTTGCAAAAAGCAATAGCTTCTTTGTAGAGTGAACAACCTAATAACATTCACTAATTTCCAGACAGTTCATAATAAGAACAAATTATTCACAACTATCAGAACTTTGGTTAAACTCAATTCATGGGTTCTAGCAAGGGGAGTTACCCAGTGAAACTGTTTTAGTTATCTTCGTAATGGAGTTTATTGAAATATTATGCAGAAGATCACTAAGTAAAAAGAATTGAAAGTGCTTTGGAGGACTAAGGAACTGACTGTCCCCACTCTTTAGGTCCCATCTCAGATGAGGTGGCCAATGAGGGCTTCTACTGAGCATAGTTTAGAAACTATTAGCCTAGCCGGGCTCGGTGGCTCAGCCTGTAATCCTGCGCCTTTGGGAGGCTGAGGTGAGTGGATTGCCAGAGCCCGCAGGTTCGAGACCCGCCTGGGCAGCAAGACCTCATCTCTACAATAAATCAAAAAATCAGCCGGGCGTGGTAGCATGCGCCTGTAATTCCGGCTACTCGGAAGGCTGAGGCAGAAGGATCGCCGGAGCCCAGCAGGTCGAGGCTGCGGTGGCCGAGAGCGGCCACTGCACTCCAGTCTGGGCGACAGAGTGAGACTCCAACTCAAAAAAACAAAAACAAACAAACAAAAAAACCCCAGAAACTATTAGCTTAAGTGACTTCAAAATATGTTTTCATAATTTAAAAAAAGTAAAATCTATCCACAAAGTAAACTTTTCTTGGAAGTATAAGGCAAATTTGCTCTTTTCCATCTGAGATACTGTTTCCATTTGCACAGCTTGGAGCTCGTCTTAATCATTTATCTCATTTAGACGAACTCTCATTGCCAATGGTGATTAAGCACACTTTAGTTCACAGTAACAGTCTAAGTTGAGTTGGACAAATGGAACTAGTTCACATCTTATTCATTCTCACATATTAACCTTTGAATTTTTAAATGAAATTCTTCATAGTGAAGCAGACAATGGCTGATATTGTGCAAACATTCATGATTTCTTGTAAGAGAGCTTTTGAAATAGGAAACAACTCCACTGGGCAGCCAGGCCAGGATCCAGAGCAAAACTTTACCATTTCACTTGTACATGCACTGTATTTACAAACCTTTTATACAAAAGTCAATAGTGCTGATTTGAGCGTAATTCTGCAACTGGATGTGTTTGATGGCTAGAAGGGCCATTTGAATGTTACTCTAGACTTGGGAATAATTGAAGCTGGATAATAGATGGTCACATTTTGTCTGACAAACAATTTAGGGGGGAAAGCTTGGTGCAAACAGTGAAAGAAATGCATTGCTAGTGGTTACTCTATTTTAGTGGATGGTTAAATTTACTTGAGTTCAGCTAAATTTACACCATCTGTATTCATTATGCTGAGACCAGCTGAATGAATATTCTTATAACATTAATAAAAACAAGGTCTACACAGCTGAATTTCCTAGAGATATCAGTATTCACTAAAAAAATCACTGCTTATACACATTTATGTCATAGAGAACTCATTAAAGAACTGTGTTATATTTGGCAAAAAATTATTAGCTGATTTTTCTAATAAATGATAGCTTGGCAATGGACTAGGTAGTTTTTTAGAGACCTGGAAAGGATTTTTATGCTTTCTTAACCAACAAGAAATGACTTAAGTTCTGGTGAGACCCTACTCAGAGAATCAGTTCTTTAAGAAGCATGTGCATTTGACTTGACAAATCTTTTTATGGGTATATAAAAAGTGCACATTACCTGACATCAGTACAGCTGAAGAACGTTTTAATTGAAGATAGTAAAAAGGACAGTTAATGGCCTGCTCTATAAGTTTATTTCAAGGAGAAAAGAAATTATGCTTGAAATGAAACTCTGTGAGTATACACACACACATACACACACACACACACACACACACACACACACACACACACACACACACACACGTGTACTAACCTACTGTCCACAGGGAACTAATATTTCTGAAAGATAAAAAGATAAGCAATCAGGTATTCTGATAACAAATAACTCTTCTGGTGAACTACTATTGAAAAATAATGACTTAAGATTTCTTCACACAAAAGGACTATATTTGTAAAGCTAGAAATGTTATTCCATTTTCCAAAATCCTATATACATATACACATAGTTATGCGTCTCTTAACGGTGAGGATACATTTGAGAAATGTGTTGTTAGGGGATTTTGTCATTGTGCAAACATCCTAAAGTGTACTTACACAAACCTAGATAGTATAGCCTACCTCACAACTAGGCTATATGGTATAGTTCATTGTTCCTGGGCTACAAATCTGTACAGCATGTGACTACTGAATAGTATAGCAGTTGTAGCATAATGGCAAGTATCTGTGTATTTAAACAAAGAAAAGGTACAGAAAAAGTATGGTATAGAAGATTAAAAATGGTTCAACTGCATAGTGCACTAACTATGAATAAAGCTTTCAGGACTAGAAGTTGCTCTGGGTGAGTCAGAGAGGGAGTAGTGAGTGAATGTGAAGGCCTAGGACATCACTGTACACTACTGTAGACTTTATAAACATTGTACACTTAGGCTACACTAAATTTATTTAAAATATTTTTATTTCTTCAATAATGAATTAATCTTAGCTTACTGTAACTTTCTACTTTATAAACTTTTAAATTTTTAAAACGCTTGTCCTCTTTTGTAATAACACAACTTAAAACACAAACACATTTTACAATTGTACAAAAATATTCTATTTCTTTATATCTTATTCCAAAAGATTTTTTTATATTTTTTTCTTTTCAACTTTTTTTTAGCGATAGGGTTTCCTTCTGTTGCCCAGGATGGAGTGTAGTAATGTGATCATAGTTCACTGTAACCCTGAACTCCTAGGCTCAAGTGATCCTCCCACCTCAGCCTCCTGAGTAGTGAGTAGCTGGCACTTCAGGCACGCACCACCATGCCCAGCTAATTTTTTAATTTTTTTGGAGACAGGGTCTCACTATGTTGCCCAGGTTGTTCTCAAACCCCTGGCCTCAAGTGATCCTCCCACCTGGGCCTCCCAAAGCACTAAAATTACAGTCATAAGCTGCAACACTTAGCCTTTTTATAAAAAAAAATAAGACACAAACATACACATGAGCGTAGGCCTACAGAGGGTCAGGATCATCAATATCACTGTCTTCTGCCTTCATATTTTGTCCCACTGTAAGGTTTTCAACGGCAATAACTCATAGAGCTGTCATCTCCTATGATAACAATGCCTTCTGGAATACCTCCTGCAGGACTTACCTGAGGCTGTTTTACAGTTAACTTTTAATTTTATAAGCAGAAGGAGTATACTCCAAAACAATGATTAAAAGTATAGCATAGTAAATACATAAACCAGCAGCAGAGTTACTTATCATTATTGAGTATTAAGTGTTTGTATATAACTGTATGTACTATGTTATGATATCATTAGGTCATAAAAATTTTCAGCACTATCATAATCACCATTATTAGGATCGCCATCATATATGTCATATATGTCCTCTGTTGTTGACAGAAGCATAATGGTGTGGCACATGACTGTATATAAAACTATATGTATAACTATATTTTAACTATCTATATGTATAGTTATAATTATCTATACTCTATGTTTTAACAACTCACACTCAGTAAATTAATTGTAAAAATTTATATCTCATGACTGTATTATTTATTTTGCTGACCATTGGTAGATATCTATACTTCTATGTGTGTGTACAGGGGCACGTGTGTGTGTGTTTCCCAAAATAATGGTCAACAACTACAGATAGCTCTAATCATTACACACAGTTAAGAGAAAAACAATTTCATGAACTCTTAGCAAGAAGTAACTAAGATGATATAAGTTGCTTTTCATCATGTGCAAAATTATTTATATTTAATTTGTCCCAGCCTAATTAAATTTTCCCCCTCCTGTAGTGCTAGAACTAGTGTCAATCGCGTCTGCTACCTGAAGCTCTGGATCATTAAGCTGAAGGTGGTAGCCAAATTGAGAGTGCAGAGGCCCGAATGAGTTCTGTAAAGTGAAGGAATTGCATGATTTGGGTTGACAAATTGAAGAAACCTTAAGATAGAATTGTAGGTATGCTGTATAAAAGCCAAGTGCACAGAGTCTTGAGAATATCAAGGAAAAGAATAAGGCAAAATGGGTGAGTATGAGGGCATAACAATCTGGACGAATACCAGTATTAAGATGGCTTTAACCTTGGATAAGCTTTTCCTTTCCTCTCAGCATGTGGGAATATGAATAAATTCCAACAGTGCCTTCTGCAACCCTGACTGCCTCCATAACCTTAGATAATGGAGAGTTGTCTGCATTGGGGTTCTCCACTTTTACATTATAACCAAAGAATGCATGCAAAAGTTGCCTAGCTGTAGAAGAGGCTCAAAATATTCAGCAATTATTGGGTAGAATCTCCCAGGATTTGCTTCTGAATAATCACATCAGGTGGTCTAGAATAGAGCCCTTATAAAATGCTTTTTGACAATCCCTAAAGTCTCATAATATTGAAATTACAAATCTCTGTTCTGCATTATTTTAGAAAGAACATGTCCTAAGTATCAGAGCTTTAGAAAATACATCCCAAATGAATTTTTAAGGTCCCAGGGACAGAACAGGATATCCAGAACTAAGGTACAGAAATTACTAAAGATTTTTGATAAAAAAGGACTTAATGGACCATGCAATCAAACTTTTTGTTCAGATAAATTAAGCATATGGCAAAAAATGCTTTCATATAATCCTACAGATGTCAAACCCATTGTCCTGTAAAAGACTTTTAGTAATTATATGTCAGTCCGAAGAAAATAAATTCTACCAATTTTGAGAAGATTCTATTTTTCTATCTAATGATCCTCATTATTACATGATTTTTCATTACTAAAACTTTAGTCCTTTAAGCTACAACTAAAGCCCTATTTTTTTTCAATCTTAACATATCCTCTCAATTGCTTTGTTATTTTTTTCTTTATTTAAATTTTATTTTAAAGATGTGGGGTACAATTCAGGAGTGTGTACATATGTAGTCATCGCACAGGTGAAGTTTGGGTCTCCCATTGGTTCCCACTTCGCTTGGTTTGGTATCAGGTACCCTTATTGATGTTGTGCGACCCCCCCCCCGGTAGTGTCCTACTACTGTTAATTTCTTTCTTATAGTATTATGATAAATTTTCAAGGTCCACTTATGAGTGAGAACATGTGGTACTCAGTTTGTTTCTGTGATAGATCACTGAGTATGATAGACTCAAAATCCATCTAAGTTGCTATGAAGTTCATAAATTTGTCCTTCTTCATAGCTGCATAATATTCCATTGTGTTTATGTACCACATTTTTAAATACAGTCCACTTTCAATGGGCAGCATAGTTAGTTCCATGTTTTTCTATCGTGAATAGTCCTGTAGTAAATATTCATATGCTCTGTGAACCAGGCTGGAGTGTAGTGGTGTGATCTTAGCTCATCACAATCTTGAACTCCTGGGCTCAGGCCATCCTCCCAACTCATCCTCCCAAGTAGGTAGGACTAAAGGCATGCAACACCATGCCTGGCTAATATATACATATATTTTTTTGTAGAGACAGGGTACTGACAGAACCTGTAGCTTTCTGTAGAGGGCCACAGCCAGTCTATGGCACCTGGCTAGTAGAAAGTGAGGGAAATAAATGCCCTAACTTTACTTTCCTCCTACCTCTAGAACTCCTGTCAGTGCCTCCTTATTGGCCAACCCAACTGGAAGCAAAAAGTCAGGCCGGTCTTGAATTCTTAGTCTCAAGCAGTCCTCCCACCTTGACCTCACAAAGTGGTGGAATTACAGTCATGAGCCACCATGCTGGGCTCCTTTGTGACTATTCAAAAATGGCAGCTAATATTAAATCATGTCTAAGATTTGTAAACCGTTTGTACATTCATCGTCATCTCATTAATTTGTAGGAATTAATTCTGTGATGCAAGTAATAGTATTATCCCAGTTTTGTGAAACATGGAATCGGTGACAACATACTTTAACCAAAGTCACATATCCACTATGTAGTGGAGGCATTTGCTCAAGTATTTGATTAGGTTGATGCATAAGTTTGTAGCATTTACTTTTGGCAGGGCAACACTGTGGTGTTGGGAGTTTGTTTGTCGTTTGTCCTTTGAAGTGACAATGCTGTGCTTGCAAATATGCCTTGCATTTTACAAATTTGAAGAAAGTGCTATCTGTGGGCTAAAAAAGATGAACTGTCAAGTGGAAAAAAAATGAACTCTTCCGACATGTTCTTTTGTTTGAATATAACAGAGAAGTAAAGGCAGCAGAGACTGTTCAAAACATTTGTGACATGTACACAGAGAATGCCATCGGGGAAAGCACAGTAAGAAAATGGTTTTGTCATTATAAAGAGGACCACTGTGACCTAATGATTCTCCATGTTCAGGAAGACGATCGAGCTTTTATGATCATTTACATGCTTTAATCCATGATGATCTATGTCAGTCAACTCGAAAATTGGCAAATGTGATCAACTGTGTGACAAGTCAACCATTGGGCGACATTTGCATTCCATGGGTAAGTGAAAAATACTATGAATTTATGCATCAACCCAATAGTATGTATGTACATACTAGAGCTAATGAGATGATGGTTATATGCATACATATGTTAGGGGCAATCCAGGCATTTGAGCTCCAGAGTCTGTCCTCTTTATTGTGGTACCACCTTGCAAGTCAGTTAGCTGAACTGAAGGAGAATCCTTGGGGCCATACTTGGTTTAGCCAATCTAATTTCTGCAATCATGGCCTTAACTCTTGTTAACTAATCTGACTAGTCATTGAGCTTGATTGGCCACCCCTGCAATGTGTATATGGCATACCATTAAAAAGTTCAGTTAGGTGTTTCTTTAATATCAAGGAAGATAAAACTAAAAAGTCAATCATACTTACCACAATTTATTTTTTTAAATGTTTTGAGCCTTAATCAAGGGCTTCTTCATTTCATAGGTATAGGAAAAAGTTTGTGTTGTTGAGCAGTTGTAACTGTTAATTAATCAGTGACATGGATAAACCCCTAAAATAGCTGCAGTTGTTCCAATTTGGTAAAACAATACCTGGAGTGATGCAAATTTACTAGGGAAGAAACTACAGCTAATTTGTGAGACCTACCACTTAGATTTACTGATTCCATCTGTTTTCCTTATTCAGCTCGTAAGGCCTAAAGAATAACTTTATTTTTCACACTTCTTCTTCCTCGTCCTTCCCCCCTCCCTTCTTCCCTCTTATCCTAATATACCGGAGATGACAAAAAATGTATACACATTTTAAGAGATGTTATCTATGTATTACTTTTCAAAGTTGAATTTAACTATGGTAGCAATGTGTAGTATGATGTTCACTCAAAAGATGGCATTAATCAAATGAATGCTAGCATTGCCATCAAACAGTCAGGACAGTCAAAGAAAATGGTGGAAGTATGGTTGTTGTTTGAGGATTGCAAGACCATTTCGAGGCAGTGTTTGAAATTTGACAAGTTATGGAAGTACAGCAACAATGGAGGTGTGAGTATGCAACAGAACCTCCAACACGCCAAACAACTGCATGCATTCGTGATAAGTTTGAGACGCATGGTACTGTGTGAGATGTGCACAAGGGAAGTAACAAGTCCTGCAGTAGATTGCCATGATCAGAAGTATTTGACGTTGATGGTAATCACTGTGAGCACCTCTTATAATTGTAGAAGTCAAACATGACTTATATTCATCTTTTGTTATTGGCATATATTGAGTATTACAATTTTAATACAGTTTTTTCCTTTCTTAAAATGTGTATACTTTTGACATGTACTGCAAAAATGGCATTTCAGTTATTAGAGGACCACATAAACAACAGTGCTCTCATAAGATTATAATGGAGCTGTACTATACAAGTGTACTTTTTTTTGTCTTTTATACCATATTATTACTGTACCTTTTCTATGTTTGCATATACAAATACTTACCATTGTACTACAACAGCCTACAAGTTACTGGGTTTGTTGTTGTTGTTGTTGTTGTTGTTTTTGAGTTGGAGTCTCACTCTGTCACCCAGACTGGAGTGCAGTGGCCGCTCCCGGCCACCGCAGCCTCGACCTGCTGGGTTCCGGCGGTCCTTCCGCCTCAGCCTTCCGAGTAGCCGGAATTACAGGCATGCGCTACCACGCCCAGCTGATTTTTTGATTTATTGTAGAGATGAGGTCTCACCTGCCCAGGCGGGTCTCGAACCCGCGGGCTCAGGCAATCCACTCATCTCAGCCTCCCAAAGGCGCAGGATTACAGGCTGAGCCACCGAGCCTGGCTGACAAATACCTTTTCTAGGCAGGCTGGTTATTATTCATTTAAGTGGTTTCTACCACAATTGTCTTCACAATAAACATCACTTCTGCTCTGGGACATTTTTATAGTTTACAATCTCACAGGCTATTGTCTCACTTGATCCTCACACAAATGCTCATCCTTCAAGGCCCAGTCAAAAACTACTTCTCCAAGAAAACCTTCCCAGCTGCCTTCCAAGGCTCCACTCCTCAGCCCTGTGGGCCACCACTCTGCAGCTCTCCCAGGCCATGCTGTTTCTCTGCCCCTGAGCATATGACCGAGTCTTGCTCACTCCCAATGCCAGGCTCTCTGCCTGGCTCACAATGGTGATGTGTGAAGCTTTGCTAGTTGATAGTGGAGGGAACATCAGCAGGCACTCTGCAGATTCCTGGAAGGGAAAGGAGGAATCAGAGCCAGGTCCTTCACCCCAACTCCCCACCTCTCTTCACTGTTCCCACCGCACCTGCTTTGAGCTCAGCCATTTTGGGTAGT
>NW_007246591.1:63866-76622 GCF_000164805.1 Carlito syrichta
GGCTAATTTTTGATTTATTGTAGAGATGAGGTCTCGCCAAGTTGCCCAGGTGGGTCGCGAACTCGCGGGCTCAGGCAAGTTGCTGGTTTTTAAGAAAATCTTATACAAGTTTGCAATCTAGGAACAATATGATATATACCATAGAGCCTAGGTGTATAATAGGCTGTACCACCTAGGTTTGGGTAGGTACACTCTATGATGTTCACACAATGATGAAATCACGTAATGATGCATTTCTCAGAATGTATCCCCATCATTAAGCAACACATGACTGTTGCAAAACTATATACACACAGAGAGATATATATAGGAGGGCATTTATAGATTCAAAAAATGTACAAGTGAATAAATTTAACCATTTGAGGAAAAGTAGCAAATCTAAAGTTAAACTAAGCTTGGGAATGCCTTAAATTGTGCCCAGAAATATACTGTTCAGGACATCTCTTATTAAGTCCAACATAGATAATTTTTCCTTCCGTATTGATGTGGATTGTTTCTTCAATCGGTCATCAGATGAATTATTTGGCTTGCATTTTGGGGCTCTATTAGTAGTCAGGGTTCTCCAGAGAAACAAAAACAATAGGAAATACCTGTGTGTGTGTGTGCATGTGCATGCATGTGCAGAGAAACAGACAAAAAACAGAGAGAAGGAGAGAGAGAGAGGAGATAATGACATTTTTGGGGAGGAATTAGTTCATGCAATTATAAAGGCTAATAAACCCCAAGGTCTATAGTCAGCAAGCTGAGACCCAGGATAATCAATGGTGTAGATTCATTTGGAATGTGAAGGCTTAAAAAACAGGGAAGATGATGGATGGTTAAGTTACGGTCTGAATGCCAGCAAACTTGAGACCTAAAAAAAGACGATATTTTCAGTCTAAAGGCAGGAAAAAGATAATGTCCCAGCTCAAGGTAGAAGAAGTTCTTTCTCACTCAAGGCAGAGTCTGCTTTTTTATTCTAGTCAGGCCTTCGACTGATTGGATAGGACCACCCACATTAGAAAAGACTATCAGTCTACCACTTCAATTTTTAATCTCATCTACAGCACCCTCACAGACACACCTAGAATAATATTTGACCAAATATCTGGGCCCTCAATAGTTCAGTCAAATTAACATAAAATTAACTACCACAAGGGCTACATTAAATAAAAAGAGACATTTTTTAAACATTGGAATCATGCTCTATACAGAGAGACACTCATGTTTTAGAAGGTGCAGCACTGACTTTCTGAGAATATTCATATGCACCATCTTTTGAGCTCACTCTGGGAACATAAGCCTGCAAAGTTTATTTATGCAGTAAAATGATACGGAGGTTTACACTTATTTTGATTGTACTTTTTCTCTTCTGTTCATTTTTTATTCCCCTCCTTTTCCTTCCCCACCCTTCCCCCACCCCTCCCTCTATTTCTCCCTTTTTCCTTCCTTCCAGCCCAAGTGTTTACAGTTTAAGTTAAATGCACATATGGTACATCCTCACCATGTATGATCCTCCTTTCTTGCTATTGCATCGGGATATTGAATGGACTTTTCTATTGGACAAGAACTTTTGTTTTGGTTAATGGTTAATGCCCCAAATCTGAGGACAATGGATAATAAATACCTCCACCTTCTGAAAAGTATTTGCTAGATACATCCCATAAGACTTACCAAAGTGTGGTTAAATTGATTCTGAAAGCCTCATCTTTGCTACCAGCTTGTAGAGAGAGAAAACTATAAAATTCTGAATTCATTGAATTGATTGAGTCATTTAAGTCGAAAATGTATAGCAGGGAGAGGCAGGCCTATTGGAGGAAGGATACGGCTTTTCACTTTCGCTTTCTATATCCTCATCCCAGGAAAGGGGCTCTAAGAAATTTCCTCTGAGCAGTTGGAGCTGTCTGCAGCTGGGAAGGCTTGTACATTTTCCCCCAGCTGGTTGCTTGCTGAGCCACACCAAAGCATTAACCCCTTTCCCCTGTGTTGACACCAGAGTGGAAAAATGAGACACTTATTGGGAAACTTGATATGTACTTTTTGCCTTGGGGAAGAAGTGAGAATAAGCACGTGTGTTTGCTTCTCACCTGAATGTTATTTGGCACTACCTGTAGTGGCAGGGTGGTAAAAGATTGCCAGTGAGCAGCCTGCACTTTTCCCATTTGGTATTTCAAGGATGTAGAGAATTCTTTCCAAACTAGTAGATGCCATATAAGGTAGTCAGGCTTGAGCCATTTTGCTCCTAAGGTGACAATCTCCTAGGAAAATGGGACCAGTGATGTACTTTCAGGAGGAAGAACTGAGGGAGCCTCGTACCTGTAATCCCAGCACTTTGGGAAGCCGAGGCAGGAGAATGGCTTGAGCTCAGGAGTTAGAGACCAGCCTGGGCAACATAGTGAGGCCTTGTTCCTACAAAATAAAAAATAAAATTTTCTGGGTGTGGTGGCATGCACCTGTAGTCCCAGCTACTTCAGAAGCTGAGGTGGGAGGATCTCTTGAATCCAGGAGTTGGAGGCTGTGGTGAGCCGTAATAATGCCACTGCACTCCAGCCTGGGCAATGATGAGACCCTGACAAGAGAGAGAGAGAGAGAGACAGAGACAGAGAGAGAGAATAAATTGAGATTCCTCAGATCTCCAGATGTGGTAGACACCAAGTGTTGAAACAAACATGAAAATTATTTTTTCAATTGAGCAGGGTTATTCTTATTTTTATTTTTTTGAGTTGGAGTCTCACTTTGTCACCCAGACTGGGGTGCAGTGGCATGCTCCCAGCCCCCGCAGCCTGGACCTGCTGGGCTCAGGCGATCCTTCAACCTCAGCCTTCCAAGTAGCTGGAACTACAGGCAGGTGCTACACACCCAGCTAATTTTTCTTATTTATTGTAGAAATGAGGTCTCGCCAAGTTGCCCAGGCTGATATCGAACTCTTGGGCTCAGGTAATCCTCTCGCCTCAGCCTTCCAAAGTGCTGGGATTACAGGCTTGAGCCACCATGTCCAGCTAATTAAGCAGGTTTTAATGGAAATACAAGGAAACCCAACTTTTCTCTGGCAGCTGAAGAGCACTTTTTTTGCCCTCCTGAGCAACAGTAGTTTTGTTAATGAAAGACCCCCAGCATTCACATCCTCTGTCTTCTAACTCCCTCTTCCACTGCCTAGGGGAAGTAGCCTAAGGAGATGTGGAAATACTTAAGAAGGACTAGATCCTGAAGGCCAAGTCCTTTTTCCCATTTTTCTCTTGGAAGAAAGATGCCACAGTAGGCTTTGTATGACTAGCTCTTTTTCTGTTTTTCTTTTTTTTTTTCTTTTTGAGAAAAGGCGCTAAATTCCCTATGTGTGTTGCCATTATGTGTGTCCCTAGGAGATTAAGACAATCCATCAACTGCTCAAATACAGCAGGGACTGAGAACATTTGATCACCATGAGAATCTGAGACACCCCTACTGCCCCCTATCTAATGTTATAACCTTGAAAATCATATTTTTTTTAATCCAGTCCAGCTTCGATGGGCAACATGATTGGTTCCATGTTTTTGCTATTGTGAATAGAGCCGCAACAAACAGACGTGTGCAGGTATATTTTTGTAGAATGATTTGAGTTCCTCTGGGTATATTCCCAATAGGGGAACAGCTGGGTCATATGGAAGGTCAATTTCTAGTTCTTTCTTTCTTTTTTTTTTTAATTTATTGTGGAGATGAGGTCTCGCCAAGTTGCCCAGGCAGGTCTCGAACCCGCGGGCTCAGGCAATCCACTCAGCTTCCCAAAGGCGTGGGATTACAGGCTGAGTCACCGAGCTGGGCTTCTAGTTCTTTCAGAAATCGCCACACTGTCTTCCAAACAGGTTGCACTAGTTTTCATTCCCACCAGCAGTGTAGAAGCATTCCTTTTTCTCTACATCCTCACCAGCATCTGTTGTTATTTGTTTTATTGTTGATGATCATTCTTACTGGGGTTAGGTGGTATCTCAATGTGATTTTGATTTGCATTTCTCTAATCATGAGTGAGGCTGAGCACTTTTTCATGTGTCTGTTGGCTGCCCATGTATCTTCTTTTGAGAAGTATCTATTCATGACTTTTGCCCACTTTTTAATGGGGCTATTTGTTTTTTTTTTCCTTTCAACGCATTTGAGTTCCTTGTAGATCCTAGATGTTAGGCCTTTGTCAGGTATAGAGTTGGCAAATATTTTTTCCCATTCTGTGGGCTGTCTCCCTGCTCTCTTGAAGCAAATTTCAAAATATGAATAATGTATTTTAGAAAAATTAAAAAATCATAGGCACTTTGTATAGATGGAAATGATTTAATGAGAAAAATACTCCTAATTTTAAATATCTGTATTTTGTATGCCAAAGATACATTCTCAATCTCTCATCACTGCAACTCTTCCAATAATTGGATGGTATATTTCAAGGCATCAGTCTTATAGAAGAATGTGACATTTATTCATCCATTTGTAAAATAAAAATATATCAACCCCTGCAAAAAAGAAAATCATAAAATTGAGGGGGAAATCATGGACTTTAACATAATGTAGAATAAGAGTTTAAGCCAATCTTACACAGTTTTTTGTTTTTTGTTTTTTTTTTTTGAATTGGAGTCTCACTCTGTTGCCCAGACTGGAGTGCAGTGGCCACTCCCGGCCACCACAGCCTCGACCTGCTGGGCTCCGGCGATCCTTCCACCTCAACCTTCCGAGTAGCCAGAATTACAGGCATGCGCTCCCACGCCCGGCTGATTTTTTGATTTATTGTAGAGATGAGGTCTCACTGCCCAGGCGGGTCTTGAACCCGCTTACACAGTTCTTAAAGTGAAAGAGAATCTTAGTTGATATCTGAGATATGTAACATTTTCTACAAAATAATTCTTTCAAATAGAATATTTTAAAAAGTTTTCTCACCATTTTCATGGGAGAGGAGTGGGAGTAATTATTTCAATCTCCATAAAGGAGTGAAAACTAATGTGCTACCCTTATAGTAATCATAGAAAAATAACCTGATTTTATACTGCTGTTTGATGACTCTTTGCACTCTCCTGAGAACAACCTGTCATTGATTTCCACAAAGAAAAAAAAGTATGAAGCACAGAATTCATACACATGCTTGGCCCATAGTAGGTATACAGTTAATATCTATTGAATTAGATTCCATTGGAATTTAGAAGTTATTACATGGCAAATAGTATATAACACACTAAGGCATCTGATGTAAATTAAGCATTTATATGGGGGGAGTGTGGTTCACTGCCTGTGACTGTCTTATATATTATCAACGCAGGTAGATAGAGATATATAATGAGAAATTCTGTGGCATCTGTTGTTAGTTTTTTGGTTTGCTTTGGCCAAGAAGGCATTTATGGGACTGCATTTCTTAAGAGGAGCCTACAATTCAAGTAGTCTGCCTGGAGGTAAACGATGATCCTCAGACACTTTTACCTTTGGCAGGAAACCAGCAAGCTTCCATTCAGGCTTTCATCTGTTTTTTAGAGCTTTCTTTATCTTCCTTTTTACACCTCATCCAAGGAATCACTACGATTGTCCTTCCAAGTGCCAGCTGATATTTTCAGCTTCCTGTCTCTTTGCCCAAGGGAAAAATGCTGATTTTCTCTTTGCTATTTGGCAAATGTCAAAAGAAAAAGACTGGCTACACTATGTATTCCTTTCAGCAGCATGAATGAACATCCTGTATTTTTTCTCCAATCAAGGAGAAGATTTAACTAACTAAAACTTAATTAGCCTAAGCTCAGAGAGTTTTTCCCTATTATTCCTCTATTGCTTCTCCTTCATTTGTTCCTTTCTCTTTCAAGAATTCCAACCTTACGTATTTAAAAATTTCATGGCCTTTATAGCTTTTATATATCATGTTTATCTTTGACCCTTTTCTGTAGACTTTGGGAGAATTTTCTGAATTCTACTTTCTAAATTTGGTTTTCTGTAGTCATTTATCTACTGTTCACTGCCTGGGTGGTAGTTTTTAAATTCTCTAATTGTGTTTTGCATCTAAAAGCAATCTTGCTTGATTTTATATCGCTTTGTTTGCATTTATGAAATGTTCTCTCAAAACTCTTGAAGAATACAAAATAGAATTTGTCTAATATTTTCTTTAGTTGCAAGGAGTACATCTATATCATTGATAGAAATCTGTCTTTATTCCTTGGACTAGTCTCTTTCTTTTGGACTATTAGATCTTTTCTAATGTCTAGTAAATTGTTTTGTTTTCACATCCTAACAGAATTGTCACTACTAAGTTCTACTAGTTAGGATGGGTTTTGGTATAAATAGCTTATTTCTAACAAAAAAAAGTGAAATTTGACATTTTTGTAGTTTTATTTTTCTAGATTGATGATAAAATTGATTGTAAGTAAATATGAAGAGGATTCCTGCGGACAGTGCTAGGCCCAGCAATTTCTCTCTTTGTTTATGGTGGCACAATAAAGTTGGCTTGAGGACTTCCCCTTTCTCAAATTGTTATTACTGTGCATTCGAAGCCTGTTACAGCAGTATCTTCTTAGCACATTACCCCTGCTAGGGGAATTAAGTAGGCGAGTGAGCACCTAGGCTGCCAGTTAGTGGTCTGGCCCTGGGGCTCACTTCCATTCACTTCCACATGGAGCACGGGGATCTGGGGAGGTTCTGCTCAGAAATTCCATCTGCTTACCTCTCAACTCTTCAACTGGGTTTTTCATTCTCTTGTGGAAGAATAACAGAATAATACTGCCCTTGACCTTTTCTTATCCATATCGCACCTTTCAAAACATTCCCAGTATCTGCCTGTTGATACAATCCTTCTGTTTTCTAGCAATGGTTCAAATTTTTCTTATTTTTATATTTATGTGATTATTTTAATTAACAAGAATGCTCAGCGCAGTATTGCTTTTCCATAGTGAACAGTTGAAAACTAACAAAAGGTTAAATTATTAATATCCATTAAATATGAGACTATTAAAATTCATGTAAATTCATATTTATTTCTAGTGAAAAAAATGTTACAACATTTATTGGACAGCATGACCACCATTTTAAAAGTTAAATTATATATAGGCAGAGAAAGACAGAAAAATGTTGATGTCAGATAAAGTCATTCGAGCATTTAAGATTTGAAAAAATGTGCTGTTTTACCATCTCATGTCCTGTGGGAAGCCCAGTATCTCCCTAACATTTCTGTGAGTTTCTAATAACTTATGCTCACTTCTTATTCTGAGTTCCTGTTTTTAAACTTTGGTGCTTCACCTCCTGTGACCTAAACTTGGCCCCTATTCTTTTATTTCATTTTTCCAAACCATTTATTTATCCATTCAGCGAATACTGCCAGAGACACTCAGTTTATTGTTGTCAAGGAAGAGGTTCCCACTCCCATGTAGCTTATATTTTCACCCAAGACATTTGTAGGTGTGTTATGATGACGTAGGTGAATGCCAAGGTAGCTATCTGACATTATTGTTCTTGACATTTCTCTGGCTACTCTTATCGCAGGGAATTTCTTACAGCCATCTTCTCTTGGAGGTGTCACTTTCCTATCAGGCTGCTGAACTTTCAATTTCTTCTTTCTCTTCTCCCTCCCACCTCTCTCTCATTTAAACCTTATTTGTTTTATTTCATTTCCTTCTCCTAATCACATGCACAGGATCTTATAATTCTCATTTCCAAGTGCTTATAAGACATTTACCTAATCAAATGCAGTCCCTTTCCTTATAATAACTATCTCTGGTATTGGGTGTTAAAGTAATTGATTTTATTACCTCACTGCATGTACCTGTGGATCTACAGAAGTATATAGTTAGAGACCTCCAAAAAGATTATGTCATCTCAGGGCGGTGAGATGCCTTATTTCATTATTGATAATCTATACTTCCTATTTTGTACTTCCTATATTTGTATTTTCAAATACAAATGTATATTATTTAATG
Source organism: Carlito syrichta (assembly GCF_000164805.1). Taxonomy (NCBI): domain Eukaryota; kingdom Metazoa; phylum Chordata; class Mammalia; order Primates; family Tarsiidae; genus Carlito; species Carlito syrichta. Next base: position 71,744 of record NW_007246591.1, read on the forward strand.
ATCTTTAAAAGCAACAGAAGGGGAGATAGGAGTGCCAGCACATGCAAGATCATCTGCTGTTCGCAGGACTCTTCAGAGGAAAGCCTGCTAAATCCAGCTGATTCTCATTGCCTGACCCCTGGTCCACACCATCACCTGTTATAGTAGATCAGCTGGAGCCCTGGATCTGATCAGTGGAGAGAGACGATTGGGAAGAGCTGGAGAGGTGACCCATGCCTGGTGAGGAGACACAAACCGCAGCCATTTTCTCTGTCCCAGGATCAGGTAGAGACCTGCATTGCCCTGCCAAGCTCTGCCCAGCTCTGCCCTGCCTCCAACTTGGAACCTAAGGTAATCTTAATCTCATCAAACCGGGATAGACAGAAGCCCCCGCTCCCATGCTGGATTGGACACAGTCAGGTCAGATCTGAGTGGCAGACTCAACAGGCAGCAAGCTGAGTGAGTCCAGATATGATCCACCCTTCTTCCAAAGTAGGCCTGGGGCATCTGACCCAAGCTGTGAACAACCCTATCTGCCTGTGCTGAGAGCAGAGGGGAGGGGCTGGAGCCCAAAGCTGAAAGAATGTGGGGCTTACAGGAATGACCTCAGAGTGAGTTTGGTTCCTTGTTTTTATTCTTTTATTTTTATTTTTTGTCTGATTGTTTTGCTCATTTTTGTTATTATTTTAGTTTTTTTCTCTTTGTTTTTGATAATATTTTCATACTTGCTTTGTTTCTGTTATTTTACTGATTTTTTTCCTATTCTTTAGATTTCCTGTTTGTGTATGGAAAGAGTTCATCAATAGGCAGGTTTTTGTTGAACTGTCTGTTTGTATGATTATCTGTGTATTTTAGATTTTTTAAATCTTTTCTGTCTTTGTGTCACTTTTCAATTGTTAGTTGGTACGTCTGTCTGTTTTCCCTCTTACTCTTCTCTCTCTCCACCTTCCTCTTGCCCCCCCCACTTTCTTTTTCCATTAATATCCTTTTTCTTACTTCTTTTTGCTTCCAGGGAGCAAACTTATCCCCCACTGCATGGACAGATTGTAAGGCAAGTGGGAAGTGGGTCCCAGGGTGCCCATACACCTGTCAGTGCATACTGGGATCTGCAGATATAATTTGAATCACAGTTCCCCCCCCAATTAAATCTCAAAACTACAAAAACTACAGCCCCCAACCCACAGCCCATCTTCAGAATTGAACAAAGTCAGAAGATTCATATATGGAAGAATAGGAGACTGAGCAAATAGAAGTAAAAGCAACTCCACCATCCCTGAACAACAGAAAGAAGAAGGGGGGAGAGGTGAGAGGGAGGAAAATCTACAGAAATGAAGAAAAACCAAAAGAAGAATATGGGTCTCACACAGACCACTGGGAGGTGAGACATTGAGAAAACAGACTTTGGAACACAAACAATGAAGAGCTCCCAGAATGACTGGTCTCAAACTACAAACCCAGATATCAAGAAATTAATAGATAGAATAAAAAGAATTAAGGAGAGACAAGAAGAAAATAAGAAGGAGTTTATAACTAGGATAACAGCAGTAAAGAATACTGTGAATGAAATAAATAACAAACTGATGAGCATGGAAAGCAGAATTAGCAAAACAGAAGAAAGAATCTCAGACCAAAATATAGAACTAACCCAAACTGTCAAAAACATAGAAAAGAAGCTTAAAAAGAAAGAATAAAATCTTCAAGAGATGAACAATTATTTCAAGAGGCTGAACCTAAGAGTAACTGGACTTCCTGACACAGAAAGAGAGACAGAGACCATCCTGGAAAAAACATTCCATGAAATTATTCAAGAAAACTTCCCTCATCTCATCAGTGATGCGACCATTGAAACACAAGAGATTCAGAGAACCCCTGCAAGACAACAAATGAGAAGACCAAACCCTAGATACACAGTAATTTGACTAAACAATGTAGGTATAAAAGAAAAAAATCCTAAAGGCGACAAGAGAAAAAGGTCAGACTACCTACTGACAAACACCAATTAGAATAGCAGCAGATTAATCCGTAGAAATACTTCAGACTAGGAGAGCTTGGAGCCCTATCTTCAAAGTTCTCAAAGATAAACAATTTCAACCAAGAATAATGTACCCAGCTAAGCTAAGCTTCATCAGTGAGGGAGAATTAAAATATTTCCCAGACATTCAATTCCTAAGAACTTATACTGCCTCTAGACCAACTCTACAAGAAACACTTAAGAAAGTATTAAACACAGAAGAAAGGGAAAAAAGAATGACGACGTTCTTCCCAAGAGTGAAGGAAAAAGATTGAAAACACACATAAATCAATGCAAAAATCAAAAGAAAGACACCACCAGCAACAACAACACTGTATAGAACCTCTTGACAGGGATAACCTCTCACATTTCAAGAATTAGCCTGAATGTGAATGGGCTAAATGCACCGATGAAAAAACATAAAATGGGAAAATGGATAAAATGTCATGAGACAGCAATATATTGTCTTCAAGAGACTCATCACACCAGAAAGGACACTAATAGATACAAAGTAAGATGATGGGAAGCAAAATTTCAGGTGAACGGAGCACACAGAAAGCAAGAGTTGTGATCTTAGTATCAGACAAAATATTTTTTAAGCTATCAAAAATGAAAAAAGATAAAGAAGGCCACTACATAATGATAAAAGATTCAGTCCATCAACAAGAAATATCCATCCAAAACATATATGCCCCCAATATAGGAGCACCAACTTTTATAAAGCAGCTTCTAGGCAAACTTAAAAAAGATACTGACTCTAACACTATCATAGCTGGGACTTTAATACCCCACTCACAACCCTAGACAGATCATCAAGACAAAAAATCAGCAACGAGACCCAGAACTTCAATGTGACTCTCGACCAAATGGACTTAATTGATACCTATAGAACACTCCACCCAAGGACCACAGAATATACATTCTACTCATCACCACATGGAATGTACTCTAAGATCAACCACATCATTGGCCATAAATCAAACATAAACAAATTTCATAGGATTGAAATTCTGCCATGCACCTTCTCAGACCACAGCGGAATAAAAATAAATATCAACACCAACAAAGTTCTCCCAAAACCCACAAAGACATGGACACTAAACAGCATGACACTAAGCAACTCCTGGGTCAACATGGAAATCAAAACAGAGATTAAAATATACCTGGAAATGAAAACGAAGAAACATCTTACCAAAACCTCTGGGATGCCATGAAAGCAGTAGTAAAAGGGAAACTCACATCTCACAAGCACACATGAAGAAAATGGAAATATCACAACTTAGCAACCTAACAAGTCACCTAAGGAAGCTGGAAAAGCAAGACCACCAAAACACTACCTTCAGCAGAAGAATCCAAGTCATCAAAATAAAAGCCCAGATCCAAGACATAGAAGACAAAAAGATAATACCCCCCCCCAAAAAAAGAAGAAGAAACAAAAAACTGGTTCTTTGAAAGGATAAACAAGATTGATGGACCCCTAGCTAGACTGACCAAGAAAGGGAGAGAAAAAGCCCAAATAAACTCAGTCAGAAACACATATCTGACGTTAAAGAAATGCAAAAGATCATGAGAGACTACTATGTACACTTGTATGGAAACAAACTTGAAAACCTAAAAGAAATGGAGGATTTTTTGATATCACACTCCTCAGGTTGAAACAAGATGAAATCAAGACCCTAAATAGACCAATAACAATCCAGGAAATTGACTACGTCATAAAAACTACCTAAAAAAAAAAAAAAAAGCCGTGGACCAGATGGCTTTCCAGCAGAATGTTACAAAACGTACAAGGAGGAACTGACACGGATCCCATTGAAAGTATTCCAGGTGATTGAGAAAGATGGAACTCTCTTCAAATCATTTTATGAAGCTAAAATCACATTGGTACCCAAGCCAGGTAAAGATCCAACAAAGAAAGAGAACTACAGGCCAATATCCTTGATGAATATAGATGCTAAAATTCTCAACAAGACCCTAGCAAACCGGATTCAACAATACATCTCAAAAATCATCCAGCATGACCAAGTAGGTTTCATCCCTGGGAAACAAGACTGGTTCAACATTCATAACCCCAAAAACGTAATTAAGTACATCAACAGATGTAAAAATGAAAACCACATGATTGTATCATTAGATGCAGAAAAAGATTTTGATAAAATTAAGCACCCCTTCATGATAATAACCCTTGAACATCTAGGCATAAATGGAACATACCTCAAAATAGTAAGAGCCATCTAAGAGAAACCCACAGCCAGCAGACTGCTAAACAGACAGAAATTGGAACCATTTCTCCTGAGAAATGGAACAAGACAAGGATGTCTACTGTCATCCCTCCTGTTCAACATAGTTTTGGAAGTTCTAGCTAGAGCAATCAGAAAGGAAAGGCAATCCAGGGTATCCATTAACGAAAAGAGGAAATCAAGTTATCCCTCTTTGCAGATGACATGAGTCTATACCTTGAAAACCCAAGAGAATCTGTCAAAAACCTCCTTGCACTAATAAAGGAATTTGGCAAAGTATCAGGGTATAAAATAAATGTGCAAAAGACAATCACATTTCTATACACCAATAATAAACAAACAGAAACCCAAACATAAAACACAATTCCATTTGCAATAGCCACAAGAAAAAAAAGAAATACATTGCCATCTTCCTAACCAGAGCTGTGAAAGACTTTTACAATGAAAACTATGAAACACTGCTCAAAGAAATCAAAGACGACACAAACAAGTGGAAAAATATTCCATGCTCATGGATTGGAAAAATCAACATTGTTAAAATGTCCATTCTACCTAAGTCAATCTATAGATTTAATGCAATACCCATCACATTACCAGCAACATTCTTCTCAGACCTAGAAACAACAATACAGGAATTCATATGGAAACA